>NW_028227303.1:920290-1056473 GCF_978045245.1 Mus caroli | reverse complement strand
AGGTTTTCTCGCCATATTTGGGGTCCTTCCGTGTGATTTTTTACTTTTCTAATTTTTCAGTGTTTCTCGATATATTCTGGGTCCTACAGCGTATATTTTTAATTTTCCACGTTTTCAGGGTTTCTCGGCATATTCTGGGTCCTACAGTGTGATTTTCTCATTTTCGACGTTTTTCAATTTTTTTTTCCAAATCTGGGTTCTGTAGTGTGATTATTCTCATTTTCCATCTTTTTCAGGATTTCTCGCCATATTCTGGGTCCTATAGTGTGAGTTTTGAATTTTCCTTGTTTTTCAGGTTTTCTCGCCATATGAGGTGTCCTTCAGTGTGATTTTTTAATTTTCCACGTTTTCAATATTTCTCGCCATATACTGGGTAATACAGTGTGAATTTTTAATTTTCCACTTTTTTCATGATTCTTGCCATATTCTGTGTCCGACAGTGTGAATTTTTAATTTTCACGTTTTTCAGGGTTTATCGGCATATTCTGGGTCCAGCAGTGTGATTTTCTCATTTTCCACGTTTTTCAAATTTTTTTCGCAATTCTTGGGGTACTTCACTGTGAGTTTTTAATTTTCTACTTTTTTCAGGGTTTCTCGCCATATTCTGGGTCCTACACCGTGTATTTTTAATTTACCACGTTTTGAGGGTTTCTCGGCACATTATGGGTCCTATAGTGTGATTTTCTCATTTTCGATGCTTTTCAAGATTTTTCGCAATTCTGGGTCCTACAGTGTGATTATTGTCATTTTCCACCTTTTTCAGTTTTTCTGGCCATATTCCAGGTCCTTCAGTTTGAATTTTTAATTTTCACGTTTTTCAGTATTTCTTTCCATATTTTGCCTAATACAGTGTGAATTTTTAATTTTCCACTTTTTTCATGGTTTCTCGCCATATTCTTTGTCCGACAATGTGAATGGTTAATTTTCACGTTATTCAGGGTTTCTCGGCATATTCTTTGTCCTACAGCGTGTATTTTTAATTTTCCACGTTTTTCAGGGTTTTTCGTCATATTCTGGGTCCTACAGTGTGATTTTTCTCATTTACGACTTTTTCAGGTTTTTTCCCAATTCTGGGTCCTACAGAGTGATTTTCTCATTTTCCACCTTTTTCAGGATTTCTTGCCATATTAGGGGTCCTTCAGTGTGAGTTTGTAATTTTCTACTTTTTTCAGGGTTTCTAGCCATATTCTGGGTCCTACAGCGTGTATTTTTAATTTTCCACGTTTTTCAGTATTTCTCACCATATTCTGTGTCTGACAGTGTGAATTTTTAATTTTCACGTTTTTCAGGGTTTCTCTGCATATTCTGGGTCCTGCCGTGTGATTTTCTCATTTTCCACGTTTTTCAAGTTTTTGCGTAATTCTGGGTCCTACAGTGTGATTTTCTCATTTTCCACCTATTTCAGGTTTTCTCGCCATAGTTGGGGTCCTTCAGTATGATTTTTTACTTTTCTAATTTTTCAGGGTTTCTCTCCATATTCTGGGTCCTACAGCGTGTATTTTTAATTTGCCACGTTTTTCAGGGTTTCTCAGCATATTCTGGGTCCTACAGTGTGATTTTCTCATTTTCGACGTTTTTCAATTTTTTTTTTTCCAAATCTCGGTCCTACAGTGTGATTATTCTCATTTTCCACCTTTTTCAGGTTTTCTCGCCATATTCTGGGTTCTACAGTGTGAGTTTTGAGTATTCCTCCTTTTTCAGGTTTTCTTGCCATATTCTGGGTCCTACATAGTGAGTTTTGAATTTTCCTCGTTTTTCAGGTTTTATTGCCATGTTCTGGGTCCTTCAGTGTGAATTTTTAATTTTCTACATTTTTCAGGTTCTCTCGCCATATTTGGGTTTCTTCAGTGTGAGTTTTTAATTTTCTAATTTTTCAGGGTTTCTCGACATATTCTGTGTCCTACAGCGTGAGTTTTGAGTTTTCCTCGTTTTTCAGGTTTTCTCGACATATGCCTGACTCTTTAGTGTTAATTTTTAATTTTCCACGATTTTCAGGTTTTTCCGTCATATTCTGGGTCCTACAGTGTGATTTTTCTCATTTCCACGTTTTTCAGCTTTTCTTGACATATTCCAGGACCTTCAGTGTGAATTTTAAATTTTCCACTTTTTTCAGTATTTCTTGCCATATTCTGTGTCCAACAGTGTGAATTTTTAATTTTCACGTTTTTCAGGGTTTATCGGCATTTCTGGGTCTTGTAGTGTGATTTTCTCATTTTCCACGTTTTTCAAGTTTTTTCGTAATTCTGGGTCCTACAGTGTGATTTTCTCATTTTCAACCTTTTTCAGGTTTTCGCGCCATAATTGGGGTCCTTCAGTGTGATTTTTTACTTTTCTGATATTTCAGGGTTTCTCGCCATATTCTGGGTCCTACAGCGTGTATTTTTAATTTTCCACGTTTTTCAGGGTATCTCGGCATATTCTGGGTCCTAGAGTGTTATATTCACATTTTCGACGTTTTTCAATTTTTTTTTTTTTCAAATCTGGGTCCTACAGTGTGATTATTCTCATTTTCCACCATTTTCAGGTTTTTAGATCATATTCAGGTTCCTACAGTGTGATTTTCTAATTTCCACGTTTTTCAGGTTTTCTTGACATATTCCAGGTCCTTCAGTGTGAATTTTTAATTTTCCACGTTTTTCATTATTTCTCGCCATATTCTTTGTCCGACAGTGTGAATTTTTAATTTTCACGTTTTTCAGAGTTTCTCTGCATATTCTGGGTTCTGCAGTGGGATTTTCTCATCTTCCAACTTTTTCAGGTTTTCTAGCCATATTTGGTGTCCTTCAGTGTGAATTTGTAATTTTCTAGTTTTTTCAGGGTTTCTCTCCGTATTCTGCATCCTACAGCATGTATTTTTAATTTTCCACGTTTTCAGGGTTTCTTGGCATATTCTGGGTCCTACAGTGTGATTTTCTCATTTTCCACTTTTTTCAAGTTTTTTTTGCAATTCTGGGTCCTTCAGTGTGAATTTTTAATTTTCTACTATTTTCAGGTTCTCTCGCCATATTTTTGGTCCTTCAGTGTGAGGTTTTTATTTTCTTATTTTTCAGGGTTTCTCGACATATTCTGTGTCCTACATCGTGTATTTTTAATTTTCCACGCTTTTCAAGTTTTTACTTCATATTCTGGGTCCTACATTGTGATTTTCTATTTTTCCACCTATTTCAGGTTTTCTCGCCATATTCTGGTTCCTACAGTGTGAGTTTTGAATTTTTCTCATTTTTCAGGTTTCCTAGCCATATTCCGGGTCCTTCAGTGTGAATATTTTAATTTTCCACGTTTTTCAGTATTTCTCGCCATATTCTGGGTAATACAGTGTGAATTTTTAATTTTTACATTTTTCAGGGTTTCTGGCATATTCTGGGTCTTGCAGTGTGATTTTCTCATTTTCCACTTTTTTCGAGTTTTTTCGTAATTCTGCGTCCTACAGTGTGATTTTCTCATTTTACAACTTTTTAAGGTTTTCTCGCCATATTTAGGGTCCTTCAGTGTGATTTTTTACTTTTCTAATTTTTCAGTGTTTCTCTACATATTCTGTGTCCTTCAACGTGTATTTTTAATTTTCCTCGTTTTTCAGGGTTTCTAGGCATACTCTGGGTCCTACAATGTGATTTTCTCATTTTCGACGTTTTTCACTTTTTTTTTTTTCCAAATCTGGGTCCTACATTGTGATAATTCTCACTTTCCACCTTTTTCAGGTGTTCTCGCCTATATTCTGGATCCTACAGTGTGTTTTTGAATTTTCCTCATTTTTCAGTTTTTCTCGCCATATGCCGGGTACTTCAGTGTGAATTTTTAATTTTCCACGTTTTTCAGGTTTTTCCGTCATATTCTGGTTCCTACAGTGTGATTTTCTCATTTCCACGTTTTTCAGGTTTTCTTCATATATTCCAGGTCCTTCAGTGTGAATTTTTAATTTTCCACGTTTTTTAGGTTTTTCCATCATATTCTGGGTCCTACAGTGTGATTTTCTCATTTCCACGTTTTTCAGGTTTTCTTCACATATTCCAGGTCCTTCAGTGTGAATTTTTAATTTTCTACTTTTTTCAGGTTTTCTTGCCCTATTCTGCGTCCTTCAGTGTGAATTTTTAATTTTCCTCTTTTTTCAGGTTTTATTGCAATATTCCGGGTCCTTTAGTGTGAATTTTTAATTTTCTACTTTTTTTATGTTCTCTCGCCATATTTAGGGTCCTTCAGTGTGAGTTTTTAATTTTCTAATTTTTCAGGGTTTCTCGACATATTCTGTGTCCTACAGCGTGTATTTTTAATTTTCCACGTTTTTCAGGTTTTTTTCGTCATATTGTGGGTCCTACAGTGTGATTTCCTCATTTTCTACATTTTTCAAGTTTTTTCGAAATTCTGGGTCCTAAAGTGTGATTTTCTCAATTTCCACCTTTTTTAGGGTTTCTCGGCATATTCTGGGTCCTACAGTGTGATTTTCTCATTTTCGATGTTTTTCACTTTTTTTTTTCCAAATCTGGGTCCTACATTGTGATAATTCTCACTTTCCACCTTTTTCAGGTTTTCTCGCCTTTACTCTGGATCCTACAGTGTGTTTTTGAATTTTCCTCGTTTTTCAGTTTTTCTCGCCATATGCCGGGTACTTCAGTGTGAATTTTTAATTTTCCACGTTTTTCAGGTTTTTCCGTCATATTCTGAATCCTACAGTGTGATTTTCTCATTTCCACGTTTTTCAGGTTTTCTTCACATATTCCAGGTCCTTCAGTGTGAATTTTTAATTTTCCACGTTTTTCAGGTTTTTCCATCATATTCTGAGTCCTACAGTGTGATTTTCTCATTTCCACGGTTTTCAGGTTTTCTTCACATATTCCAGGTCCTTCAGTGTGAATTTTTAATTTTCCACGTTTTTCAGGTTTTTCCGTCATATTCTGGGTCCTACAGTGTGATGTTCTCATTTCCACGGTTTTCAGGTTTTCTTCACATATTCCAGGTCCTTCAGTGTGAATTTTTAATTTTCACGTTTTTCAGCATTTCTCGGCATATTTTGGGTCCTACAGTGTGAATTTTTAATTTTCTACTTTTTTCAGGTTTTCTTGCCATATTCTGGGTCCTTCAGTGTGAA
This sequence comes from Mus caroli, assembly GCF_978045245.1. Taxonomy (NCBI): domain Eukaryota; kingdom Metazoa; phylum Chordata; class Mammalia; order Rodentia; family Muridae; genus Mus; species Mus caroli. The sequence continues at coordinate 1,051,390 of NW_028227303.1, read as the reverse complement.
TTTTTAATTTTCCTCTTTTTTCAGGTTTTATTGCCATATTCCGGGTCCTTTAGTGTGAATTTTAAATTTTCTACATTTTTTAGGTTCTCTCGCCGTATTTAGGGTCCTTCAGTGTGAGGTTTTAATTTTCTAATTTTTCAGGGTTTCTCGACATATTCTGTGTCCTACAGCGTGTATTTTTAATTTTCCACGTTTTTCAGGTTTTTTTCGTCATATTGTGGGTCCTATAGTGTGATTTCCTCATTTTCTACATTTTTCAAGTTTTTTCGAAATTCTGGGTCTTAAAGTGTGATTTACTCAATTTCCACCTTTTTCAGGTTTTCTTGCCATATTCTGGGTCCTACAGTGTGATTTTCTCATTTTCCACCTTTTTCAGGGTTCTCGCCATATTCGTGATACCTCAGTGTGAATTTTTAATTTTCTTTTTCAAAGTTTCTAGCCATATTCTGGGTCCTAGAGCGTGTATTTTTAATTTTCCACGTTTTTCATGGTTTCTGGGCATATTCTGGGTACTACAGTGTGATTTTCTCATTTTCGATGTTTTTCATGTTTTTGTAATTCTGGGTAATAAAGTGTGAATATTCTCATTTTCTACCTTTTTCATGTTTTCTCGCCATATTCAGGGTCCTTCAGTGTGAGTTTTTAATTTTCTACTTTTTTGAGCGTTTCTTGCCATATTCTGGGTGCTACAGAGTGTATTTTTAATTTTCCACGTTTCTCAGGGTTTCTCGCCATATTCTGTGTCCTAATCTGTGATTATTCTCATTTTCCACATTTTTCAGGTTTTCTTGCCATATTTGGGGTTCTTCAGTGTGAGTTTTTAATTTTCTACTTTTTTGAGGGTTTCTTGCCATATTCTGGGTACTACAGAGTGTATTATTAATTTTCCACGTTTCTCAGGGTTTCTTGCCATATTCTGGGTCCTACAGTGTGATTTTCTCATTACGATGTTTTTCAAGTTTTTTTTTTGTGCAATTCTGGGTCCTACACTGTGATTATTCTCATTTTCCACCTTTTCAGGTTTTCTCGCCATATTCCGGGTACTTCAGTGTGAATTTTTAGTTTTCTACTTTTTTCAGGGTTTCTCGCCATATTCCGGGTCCTTCAGTTGAATTTTTAATTTTCACGTTTTTCAGGGTTTCTAACGATATTCTGGGTCCGATAATGTGAATTTTTAATTTTCACGTTTTTCAGGGTTTCTGGGCATATTCTAGGTCCTGGAGTGTGAATTTTTAATTTTCACGTTTTTCAGGATTTCTCTAAATATTCTTGGTCCTGCAGTGTGATTTTCTCATTTTCCACTTTTTTCAAGTTTTTTTGTAATTCTGGGTCCTACTGTGTGATTTTCTCATTTTCCACCTTTTTCGGGTTTTCTTGCCATATTTGGGGTCCTTCAGTGTGAGTTTTTATTTTTCTACTTTTTTCAGGATTTCTTGCCATATTCTGGATCCTACAGTGTGATTTTCTCATTTTCCACCTTTTTCAGGTTTTTCTGGTCATGTTTGGGCTCCTTCACTGTGAGTTTTTAATTTCCTACTTTTTTATTAAGTGTTTCTCGCCATATTCTGGGTCCGTTAGTGTGAATTATTAATTTTCACGTTTTTCACATTTTCTCGGCATATTCTGGATCCTGCAGTGTGATTTTCTCATTTTCCACCTTTTGCAGGGTTTCTCGCCATATTTGGGTTCCTACAGTGTGAGTTTGTTATTTTCAACTTTTTTCAGGGTTACACGCCATATTCTGGGTCCTACAGCATGTATTTTTAATTTTCCACGTTTTCAGGGTTTCTAGGCATAAGCTGGGTCCTACAGATTGATTATTCTCATTTTCCACCCTTTTCAGGTTTTCTTGCAATATTCGGGGTCCTTCAGTGTGAATTTTTAATTTTCTACTTTTTTTCAGGTTTTTCTCGCCATATGCTGGGTCCTACTGTGTGATTTTTCTCATTTCCATGTTTTTCAGGGTCACTTGCCGTATTCCAGGTCCTTCAGTGTGAATTTTTTTCCACGGTTTTCAGTATTTCTCGCCATATCTGGGTAATAAATTGTGAATTTTTAATTGTCCACTTTTTTCATGGTTTCTCACCATATTCTGTGTCCGACTGTGTGAATTTTTAATTTTCAGGTTTTTCATGGTTGTTCGGCATATTCTGGTTTCTGCAGTGTGATTTTCTCATTTTCCACATTTTTCAAGTTTTTTTCATATTTCTGGGTCCTACAGTGTGATTTTCTCTTTTTTCACCTTTTTCATGTTTTCTTGCCATATTTGGGGGTCCTTCAGTGTGAGTTTTTACATTTCTAATTTTTCAGGGTTTCTCGACATATTATGGGTCCTACAGCGTGTATTTTTAATTTTCCACGTTTTTCAGTGTTTCTCAGCATATTCTGGGTCCTACAGTGTGATTTTCTCAATTTTGAAATTTTTCAAGTTTTTTCACATATCTTGGTCCTACAGTGTGATTATTCTCATTTTCCAACTTTTTCAGGTTTTCTAGCCATATTCTGGGTCCTACAGTGTGAATTTTGAATTTTCCTCGTTTTTCAGGTTTTCTCGCCATATTCTGGGTCCTTCACTGTGAATTTTTAATTTTCCACTTCTTTCAAGTTTTCTGTAATATTATGGGTCCTACAGTGTGATTTTCTCATTTTCCACCTTTTTCAGGTTTTCTCGCCATATTCGGGGTCCTTCAATGTGAGTTTTTAATTTTCTACTTTTTTCAGGGTTTCTCGCCATATTCTGGGTCCTACAGAGTGTATTTTTAATTTTCCACGTTTTTCAAGGTTTCTCGCATATTCTGGCTCCTACAGTGTGATTTTCCCATTTCCTCGTTTTTCAGGTTTTCTTGCCATATTCCAGGTCCTTCAGTCTGAATTTTTAATTTTCCACGTTTTTCAGTATTTCTCGCCATATTCTGGGCACGTTTTTCAAGTTTTATCGCTATTCTGTGTCCTACAGTGTGATTATACTCATTTTCCACCTTTTTCAGGTTTTTTGCCATATTCCGGGTCCTTCAGTGTGAGTTTTTAATTTTCTACTTTTTACTGTGTTTCTTGCAATATTCTGGCTCCAAAAAGCATATTTTTATTTTTTCTCGTTTTTCAGGGTTTCTTGGCATATTCTGGGTCCTACAATGTGATTTTCTCATTTTCCACTTTTTTTAAGTTTTTTCGCATTTCTATGTCCTACAGGTTGATTTTCTCATTTTCCACATTTTTCAGGTTTTCTCGCCATATTCCGGGTCCTTCAGTGTGAGTTTTTAATTTTCTACTTCTTTCAGGGTTTATTGCCATATTTTGAATCCTACAGCGTGTATTTTTAATTTTCCACGTTTTCAGGGTTTCTGGCATATTCTGGCTCCTACTGTGCGATTTTCCAATTTTTGACTTTTTTCAAGTTTTTTTCCCCAATTCTCCGTCCTACAGTGTGAATTTCTCATTTTCCACCTTTTTCAGGTTTTCTCAGCATATTCTGGGTCCTGCAGTGTGAATTTTTAATTTTCCACGTTTTTCAAGGTTTTTTTCCATATTCTGGTCCTATAGTGTGAATTTTTATTTTTCAATATTTTTCAGTGTTTATCATCATATTCTGGGTCCTACAGTGTGAATTTCTCATTTTCCACCTTTTTCAGGGTTTCTTGCCATATTCTAGGTTTTTCAGGGGGGAGTTTTTAATTTTCCATGTTTTTAAGTTTTTTTTTTTCATCATATTCTCAGTCCCACAGTGTGATTTTTTCATTTTCAAACTTTTTCAGGTTTTCTCGGCATATTCTGGTTCCTACAGTGTGAATTTAATTTTCCACATTTTTCAGTGTTTCTCGCCATATTCTGGGTCCCACAGTGTAAATTTTTAATTTTCCACGTTTTTAAGGTTTTTTTTTTGGTAATATTCTTGGTCCGACAGTGTGAATATTTAATGTTTCATTTTTTCAGCGTTTCTCGGCATATTCTGGGTCCTACAGTGTGATTTTCTCATTTTCCACATTTTTCAAGTTTTTTCGTAATTCTGGGTCCTACAGTGTGATTTTCTCATTTTCCACCTTTTTCAGCCTTTCTAGCCATTTTTCGGGTCCTTCAGTGTGAGTTTGTAATTTTCTAAGTTTTTCAGGGTTTCTCGCCGTATTCTGGGTCCTAAACGTTGTATTTTTAATTTTTCACGTTTTCAGGGTTTCTTGGCATATTCTGGGTCCTACAGTGTGATTTTCTCATTTTCGATATTTTCAAGTTTTTTCGTAATTCTGGGTCCTACAGTGTGATTTTCTCATTTTCCACCTTTTTCATGTTTTCTCGCCATAATTGGGGTTCTTCAGTGTCAGTTTGTAATTTTCTACTTTTTTCAGGGTTTCTTGCCATATTTGGGGTCCTTCAGTGTGAGTTTTTAATTTTCTACTCTTTCAGGGTTTCTTGCCATGTTCTGGGTCCTACAGTGTGTATTTTTCATTTTCGACGTTTTTCAGATTTTCTCACAATATTCTGGGTTCTTCAGTGTGAATTATTAATTTTTCAAGTTTTACAGGTTTTTTCTTCATATTCTGGGTCCTACACTGTGATTTTTCTCATTTCCACGTTTTTCAGGTTTTCTTGCCATATTCCAGGTCCTTCAGTGTTAATTTTTAATTTTCCACGTTTTCAGGGTTTCTCGGCATATTCTGTGTCCTGCAGTGTGATTTTCTCATTTTTATGGTTTTTCAAGTTTTTTGGCAATTCTGGGTCCTACAGTGTGATTATTCTCATTTTCCACCTTTATCAGGTTTTCTCGACATATTTGGGGTCTTTCAGTGTGAATTTTTAATTTTCTACTTTTTTCAAGGTTTCTCGCCATATTCTGTGTCCTTCAGTATGAGTTTTTAATTTTCCTCGTTTTTCAGGTATTCTCGCCATATTCCGTGTCCTTCACTGTGAATTTTTTATTTTCCACATTATTCAGGTTTTTTCGTCATATTCTGGGTCTTACAATGTGATTTTCTCATTTTCCTCATTTTTCAGGTTTTTTCGCCATATTTGGGGTCCGTCAGTGTGAATTTTTAATTTTCTACTCTTTCATGGTTTCTCGCCGTATTCTGGGTCATTCAGTGTGAGTTTTTAATTTTCCTCGTTTTTCAGGTATTCTCACCATATTCTGGGTCCTTCAGTGTGAATTTTTATTTTTCCACGTTTTTCAGGTTTTTTCGTCATATTCTGGGTCCTACAGTGTGATTTTCTCATTTCCAATTTTTCAGGTTTTCTTGACATATTCCAGGTCCTTCTGTGTGAATTTTTAATTTCCCACATTTTTCAGGTTTTTTCGTCATATTCTGGGTCTTACAGTGTGACTTTCTCATTTTCCAAATTTTTCAGGTTTTCTCGACATATTTGGGGTCCTTCAGTGTGAGTTTTTAATTTTCTACTTTTTCAGGGCTTCTCTCCATATTCTTGGTCCTACAGCTTGTATTTTTAATTTTCCAGGTTTTCAGGGAATCTAGGCATATTCTGGGTCCTGCAGTGTGATTTTCTCATTTTTGAGGTTTTTCAAGTTTTTTCCCAATTCTGGGTCCCTCAATGTGATTATTCTCATTTTCCCCATTTTTCAGGTTTTCTTGCCATATTTGGGGTCCTTCAGTGTGAGTTTTTAAATTTCTACTCTTTCAGGGTTTCTCGCCATATTCTGGGTCCTTCAGTGTGAGTTTTTAATTTTCCTCGTTTTTCAGGTTTTTTCACCATATTCCGGATCCTTCAGTGTGAATTTTTAATTTTCCACCTTTTTCAGATTTTTTCTCATATTCTGGGTCCTACAGTGTGATTTTCTCATTTCCACTTTTTCAGGTTTTCTTGCCATATTCCATGTCCTTCAGTGTGAATTTTTAATTTTCCACGTTTTTTAGTATTTCTCGCCATATTCTGGGTAATGCAGTGTGAATATTTAATTTTCCACTTTTTTCATGGTTTCTCCCTTATTCTGTGTCTGACAGTGTCAATTTTTAATTTTCATGTTTTTCAATGTTTCTCGGCATATTCTGGGTCCTGCAGTGTGATTTTATTATTTTGGACGTTTTTCAAGTTTTTTCGTAATTCTGGGTCCTACAGTGTGATTTTCTCATTTTCCAACTTTTTCAGGTTTTCTGGCCATAATTGGGGTTCTTCAGTGTCAGTTTGTAATTTTCTACTTTTTTCAGGGTTTCTTGCCATATTTGGGGTCCTTCAGTGTGAGTTTTTAATTTTCTACTCTTTCAGGGTTTCTCGCCATAAACTGTGTCCTATAGTATGTATTTTTCATTTTCCACGTTTTTCAGGTTTTTTCTTCATATTCTTGGTCCTACACTGTGATTTTCTCATTTCCACGTTTTCAGGTTTTCTTGCCATATTCCAGGTCCTTCAGTGTGGATTTTTAATTTTCCACGTTTTTCAGTATTTCTCCCCATATTATGGGTAATACAGTGTGAATTTTAATTATCCACTTTTTTTCATGGTTTCTCGCCATATTCTGTGTCCAACAGTGTGAGTTTTTAATTTTCACGTTTTTCAGTGTTTCTTGAAATATTCTGGGTCCTGCAGTGTGATTTTCTTATTTTCCACCTTTTTCAGGTTTTCTCCCCATATTTGGGGTCCTTCAGTGTCAGTTTGTATTTTTCTACTTTCTTCAGGGTTTCTCACCATATTCTGGATCCTACAGTGTGATTTTCTCATTTTTCCACCTTTTTCAGGTTTTCTCGCCATGTTTGGGCTCCTTCACTGTGAGATTTTAATTTTCTACTTTTTTATTAACTTTTTCTCGCCATATTCTGGGTCCGTTAGTGTGAATTTTTAATTTTCACGTTTTTCACATTTTCTCGGCATATTCTGGGTCCTGAAATGTGATTTTCTCATTTTGCACCTTTTTCAGGGTTTCTCGCCATATTTGGGGTCCTACAGTGTGAGTTTGTAATTTTGAACTTTTTTCAGGGTTTATCGCCATATTCTGGGTCCTACAGCATGTATTTTTAATTTTCCACGTTTTCAGGGTTTCTGGGCAAAATCTGGGTCCTACAGTGTGATTATTCTCATTTTCCACCTTTTTCAGGTTTTCTCACCATATTCGGGGTCCTTCAGTGTGAATTTTTAATTTTCTACTTTTTTCAGGTTTTCTCGCCATATTCTGGGTCCTACAGCATGTTTTTTTAATTTTACACGTTTTCAGGGTTTCTGGGCATAATCTGGGTCCTACAGTGTGACTATTCTCATTTTCCACCTTTTTCAGGTTTTCAAACCATATTCGGGGTCTTTCAGTGTGAATTTTTAATTTTCTACTTTTTTCAGGTTTTCTCGCCATATTCTGTGTCCTTCAGTGTGAGTTTTTTATCTTCCTCGTTTTTCAGGTTTTTCGCCATATTCTGGGTCCTTCCGTGTGATATTTTAATATTTTATCTTTTTCAGGTTTTTTCGTCATATTCTGGGTCGTACTGTGTGATTTTCTCATTTCCATGTTTTTTCAGGGTCTCTTGCCGTATTCCAGGTCCTTCAGTGTGAATTTTTTCCCACGGTTTTCAGTATTTCTCTCCATATCTGGGTAATGAAGTGTGAATTTTTAATTGTCCAGTCTTTTCATGGTTTCTCACCATATTCTGTGTCCAATAGTGTGAATTTTTAATTTTCAGGTTTTTCATGGTTGTTCGGCATATTCTGGTTTCTCCAGTGTGATTTTCTCATTTTCCACGTTTTTCAAGTTTTTCCGTATTTTGGGTCCTACAAGTGTGATTTTCTCATTTTCGATGTTTTTCATGTTTTTGTAATTCTGGGTAATACAGTGTGATTATTCTCATTTTCTACCTTTTTCATGTTTTCGCGCCATATTCGGGATCCTTCAGTGTGAGTTTTTAATTTTCTACTTTGTTGAGGGTTTCTTGCCATATTCTCAGTGCTACAGAGTGTATTTTTAATTTTCCACGTTTCTCAGGGTCTCTCCCCATATTCTGGGTCCTAAAATGTGATTTTCTCATTTACGACATTTTTCAAGTATTTTCGGAATTCTGGTTCCTACACTGTGATTATTCTCATTTTCCACATTTTTCAGGTTTTCTTGCCATATTTGAGGTCCTTAAGTGTGAGTTTTTAATTTTCTACTTTTATGAGGGTTTCTTGCCATATTCTGGGTACTACAGAGTGTATTATTAATTTTCCACCTTTCTCAGGGTTTCTTGCCATATTCTGGGTCCTACAGTGTCTGTCTGTCTCTCTGTGTGTCTGATCCCCTGGAACTGTAGATGGGCCACCATATAGTTGCTGGTAGTTGATCCCAGGTTCTCTGGAAGAGGAGAAAATGCTGTTAATTGTTGAGCCTTTTCAGTGGCTCCACCTATCTTTAAATTTTTAGAAGTATATGTTAGGCTGTGTTTATGTACATCATATGCAGACCATAGGAGGGATTTAGATTCTCCAGGATCTGACACCCTCTTCTGGAGTGTCTGAAGACAACTACAGTGTACTTATATCTAATAAATAAATAAATAAATAAATAAATAAATAAATAAATAAACATTATTTTACAAGGATAAGAAAGAACGAAAGACCAGGCAGGCCTGCCCTCCTTATCTCTGTCTGTCTGTCTGTCTGTCTGATCCCCTGGAACTGGAGATGGGCCACCATATAGTTGATGGTAGTTGATCCCATGTTCTCTGGAAGAAGAGACAATGCTGTTAATTGTTGAGCCCTTTCAGTGGCCCCACCCATCTTTAAATTTTTAGAAGTATATGTGAGGCTCTGTTTATGTACATCATATGCAGACCATAAGAGGGATTTAGATTCTCCAGAAGATGACACCCTCTTCTAGAGTGTCTGAACACAGCTACAGTGTACTTATATCTAATAAATACATAAATAAATAAATAAATAAATAAATAAATAAATAAATAAATTTTTTTTAAAGTATAAGAAAGAAAGAATGAGCAGGCAGGCCTCCATCCTTATCTCTGTCAGTCTGTCTGTCTGTCTCTCTGAACCCTTGGAACTGGAGATGGGCCACCATATAGTTTCTGTTAGTTGATCCCAGGTTCTCTGGAAGAGGAGTCATTGCTGTTAATTGGTGAGCCCTTTCAGTGGCTCCACCTATCTTTAAATTTTTAGAAGTATATTTTAGGCTGTGTTTATGTACATCATATGCAGACCATAAGAGGGATTTAGATTCTCCAGAATTTGACACCCTCTTCGGGAGTGTCTGAAGACAACTACAGTGTACTTATATCTAATACATAAATAAATAAATAAATAAATAAATAAATAAATAAATAAACAAAAATTATTTTAAAAGGATAAGAAAGAAAGAAAGACCAGGCAGGCCTGCCATCCTTATATCTGTCTGTCTGTCTGTCTGTCTGATCCCCTGGAACTGGAGATGGGCCACCATATAGTTGCTGGTAGTTGATCCCAGGTTCTCTGGAAGAAGAGACAATGCTGTTAATTGTGAGCCCTTTCAGTGGCCCCACCCATCTTAAATTTTTAGAAGTGTATGTGAATCTGTGTTTATGTCCATCATATGCAGACCATAAGAGGGATTTATATTCTCCAGAATCTGACACCCTCTTCTAGAGTGTCTGAAGACAGCTACAGTGTATTTATATCTAATAAATACATAAATAAATAAATAAACATTTTTTAAAAAGGATAAGAAAGAAAGAAAAACCAAGGAGGCCTGCCACCCTTGTCTGTCTGTCTCTTTGTCTGCCTGATCCCCTGGAACTGGAGATGGGCCACCATATAGTTGCTGGTAGTTGATCCCAGGTTCTCTGGTAGAGGAGACAATGCTGTTAATTTTTGAGCCCCTTCAGTGACCCCACACATCTTTAAATTTTTAGAAGTATATGTGAGGCTGTGTTTATGTACATCATATGCAGACCATAAGAGGGATTTAGATTCTCCAGAATCTGACACCCTCTTCTGGAGTGTCTGAAGACAGCTAGAGTGTACTTATATATAATAAATAAATAAATAAATAAATAAATAAATAAATAAATAAACATTTTTAAAAAGGATAAGAAAGAAAGTAAAACCAGGCAGGCCTGCAATCCTTGTCTGTCTGTCTGTCTGTCTGTCTGATCCCCTGGAACTTGAGATGGGCCACCATATAGTTGCTGCTAGTTGATCCCAGGTTCTATGGTAGAGGAGACAATGCTGTTAATTGTTGAGCCATTTCAGTGGCCCCACACATCTTTAAATTTTTAGAAGTATATGTGAGGCTGTGTTTATGTACATCATATGCAGACCATAAGACGGATTTAGATTCTCCAGAATATGACACCCTCTTCTGAAATGCCTGAAGACAGCTACAGTGTACTTATATCTAATAAATACATATATAAATAAATAAACATTTTTAAAATGTATAAGAAAAAAAGAAAAACCAGGCAGGCCTGCAATCCTTGTCTGTCTGTATGTATGTCTGTCTGATCCCTGGAACTGGAATTTGGCCAAAATATAGTTGCTGGTAGTTGATCCCAGGTCCTCTGGAAGAGGAGACAATGCTGTTAATTGTTGAGCCCTTTCAATGGCCCCACTCATCTTTAAATTTTTAGAAGTATATGTGAGGCTGTGTTTATGTACATCATATGCAGACCATAAGAGGGATTTAGATTCTCCAGAAGATGACACCCTCTTCTAGAGTGTCTGAAGACAGCTACAGTGTACTTATATCTAATAAATACATAAATAAATAAATAAATAAATAAATAAATAAATATTTTTTAAAAAGTATAAGAAAGAAAGAAAGACCAGGCAGGCCTCCATCCTTATCTCTGTCAGTCTGTCTGTCTGTCTGTCTGATCCCTTGGAACTGGAGATGGGCCACCATATAGTTGCTGTTAGTTGATCCCAGGTTCTCAGGAAGAGGAGACAATGCTGTTAATTGTTGAGCCCTTTCAGTGGCTCCACCTATCTTAAATTTTTAGAAGTATATGTTAGGCTCTGTTTATGTACATCATATGCAGACCATAAGAGGGATTTAGATTCTCCAGAATTTGACACCCTCTTCTGGAGTGTCTGAAGACAACTACAGTGTACTTATATCTAATAAATAAATAAATAAATAAATAAATAAATAAATAAATAAACAAACATTATTTTAAAAGGATAAGAAAGAAAGAAAGACCAGGCAGGCCTGCCGTCCTTATCTCTGTCTGTCTGTCTGTCTGTTTCTCTGTCTGATCCCCTGGAACTGGAGATGGGCCACCATATAGTTGCTGGTAGTTGATCCCAGGTTCTCTGGAAGAAGAGACAATGCTGTTAATTCTTGAGCCCTTTCAGTGGCCCCACCCATCTTAAATTTTTAGAAGTGTATGTGAATCTGTGTTTATGTCCATCATATCTAGACCATAAGAGGGATTTATATTCTCCAGAATCTGACACCCTCTTCTGGAGTGTCTGAAGACAGCTACAGTGTACTTATATCTAATAAATCCATAAATAAATAAATAAACATTTTTTAAAAAGGATAAGAAAGAAAGAAAAACCAGGGAGGCCTGCCACCCTTGTCTGTCTGTCTCTTTGTCTGCCTGATCCCCTGGAACTGGAGATGGGCCACCATATAATTGCTGGTAGTTGATCCCAAGTTCTCTGGTAGAGGAGACAATGCTGTTAATTGTTGAGCCCTTTCTGTGGCCCCACCCATCTTTAAATTTTTAGAAGTATATGTGAGGCTGTGCTTATGTACATCATATGCAGACCATAAGAGGGATTTAGATTCTCCAGAATCTGACACCCTCTTCTGGAGTGTCTGAAGATAGCTACAGTGTACTTATATCTAATAAATACATACATAAATAAATAAATAAATAAATAAATAAACAAACATTTTCTAAAAAGGATAAGAAAGAAAGAAAGACCAGGCAGGGCTGCCATCCTTATCTTTGTCTGTCTGTCTGTCTCTCTGTTTGTCTGTCTGTTTGATCTCCTGGAACTGGAGATGGGCCACCATTTTGTTGCTGGTAGTTGATCCCAGGTCTTCTGAAGAGGAGACAATGCTGTTAATTGTTCAGCCCTTTCAGTGGCCCCACCCAACTTTATAATTTCTAGAAGTAAATGTGATGCTGTGTTTATGTACATCATATTCACACCATTAAAGAGGGATTTATATTCTCCAGAATCTGACACCGTCTTTTGGAGTGTCTATGACGGATACAGTGTACTTATAACTAATAAATACATAAATAAAGAAATAAACATTTTTTAAAACGATAAGAAAGAAAGAAAGACCAGGCAGGCCTGCCATCCTTATCTCTGTCTGTCTGTCTGTCTCTCTGATCCTCTGGACCTGGAGATGGGCCACCATAGAGTTGCTTGTAGTTGATCCCAGGTTCTCTGGAAGAGGAGACAATGCTGTTAATTGTTGAGCCCTTTCAGTGGCCCCACCCATCTTTAAATTTTTAGAAGTATATGCGAGGCTGTGTTTATGTACATAATATGCAGACCATAAGAGGGATTTAGATTCTCCAGAATCTGACAACCTCTTCTGGAGTGTCTGAAGATAGCTACAGTGTACTTATATCTAATAAATAAATAAATAAATAAATAAATAAATAAATAAATAAATAAACAAACATTTTCTAAAAAGGATAAGAAAGAAAGAAAAACCAGGCAGGGCTGCCATCCTTATCTTTGTCTGTCTGTCTGTCTCTCTGTTTGTCTGTCTGTCTGATCTCCTGGAACTGGAGATGGGCCACCATTTTGTTGCTGATAGTTGATACCAGGTCTTCTGAAGAGGAGACAATGCTGTTAATTGTTCAGCCCTTTCAGTGGCCCCACCCATCTTTAAATTTCTAGAAGTAAATGTGATGCTGTGTTTATGTACATCATATTCAGACCCTTAGAGAGGGATTTATATTCTCCAGAATCTGACACCGTCTTTTGGAGTGTCTATGACGGATACAGTGTACTTATATCTAATAAAAACATAAATAAAGAAATAAACATTTTTTTAAAAAGATAAGAAAGAAAGAAAGACCAGGCAGGCCTGCCATCCTTATCTCTGTCTGTCTGTCTGTCTCTCTGATCCTCTGGAACTGGAGATGGGCCACCATAGAGTTGCTTGTAGTTGATCCCAGGTTCTCTGGAAGAGGAGACAATGCTGTTAATTGTTGAGCCCTTTCAGTGGCCCCACCCATCTTTAAATTTCTAGAAATAAATGTGATGCTGTGTTTATGTACATCATATTCAGACCCTTAGAGAGGGATTTATTTTCTCCAGAATCTGACACCGTCTTTTGGAGTGTCTATGACGGATACAGTGTACTTATATCTAATAAATACATAAATAAAGAAATAAACATTTTTTTAAAAAGATAAGAAAGAAAGAAAGAGCAGGCAGGCCTGCCATCCTTATCTCTGTCTGTCTGTCTGTCTGTCTGTCTGTCTGATACTCTGGACCTGGAGATGGGCCACCATAGAGTTGCTTGTAGTTGATCCCAGGTTCTCTGGAAGAGGAGACAATGCTGTTAATTGTTGAGCCCTTTCAGTGGCCCCACCCATCTTTAAATTTTTAGAAGTATATGCGAGGCTGTGTTTATGTACCGAATATGCAGACCATAAGAGGGATTTAGATTCTCAAGAATCTGACACCCTCTTCTGGAGTGTCTGAAGACAGCTACAGTGTACTTATATCTAATAAATTCATAAATAAACAAATGAACATTTTTAAAAAAGGATAATAAAGAAAGAGAGACCAGGCAAGCCTGCCATCCTTGTCTGTCTGTCTGTCTGATCCCCTGGAACTGGAGATGGGCCACCGTATAATTGCTGGTAGTTGATCCCAGGTTCTCTGGAAGAGGAGTCAGTGCTGTTAATTGTTGAGCCCTTTCAGTGGCCCCACCCATCTTTAAATTTTTAGAAGTATATGTGAGGCTGTGTTCATGTACATCATATGCAGACCATAAGAGGGATATAGATTCTCCAGAATCTGACACCCTCTTCGGGAGTGTTTGAAGACAGCTACAGTGTACTTAAATCTAATAAATACATACTTAAATTAATAAACATTTTTTAAAAAGGATAAGAAAGAATGAAAGACCAGGTAGGCCTGCCATCCTTAACTCTATCTGTCTGTATGTCTGTCTGTCTGTCTGATCCCCTGGAACTGGAGATGGGCCACCATATAGTTGCTGGTAGTTGATCCCAGGTTATCTATAAGAGGAGACAATGCTGTTAATTGTTGATCCCTTTCATTGGCTCAACACATGTTTAAATTTTTAGAAGTAAATGTGAGGCTGTGTTTATGTACATCATATGCAGACCGTAAGAGGGATATAGATTCTCCAGAATCTGACACCCTCTTCTGGAGTGTCTGAAGACAGCTACAGTGTACTTATATCTAATAAATACATAAATAAATAAATAAATAAATAAATAAATAAATAAATAAATAAAAATTTTTAAAAAGGGATAAGAAAGAAAGAAAAACCAGGCAGGCCTGCCATCCTTGTCTGTCTTTCTCTCTGTCTGTCTGTCTTGCCTAGCCCCTTGAGTAGCCTAGCCTAGTCCCTTGCCTTGACTAGCCCAGCCCCTTGCCTAGCCTAGCCTAGCCCAGCCCTGCCTTGCCTAGCCCTGCCTATCCCTGTCTTTAACCAGGCTGGCCTCGATCTCAAAAACTGACTGCCTCTGCCTCCAGAGTGCTCTCATTAAGACCTCGAGCCACCACTGACTGTTGGGTTTTCTAAGTCTTACATAGGTATGGTCTGTTTCTCAGCTGTGAAACCCTAATTAACACGTGTAGTCTGTCCTAGGTCAGCCATAGCTACAGACTGAGGCCTTTTCTAAAACAAAACAAAAGAAAACAAAAAATAGAAATAATAAAATAAATAAATTAAGCAACCACATGATATCTTTTCTTTCTTTCAATGATACTCAGAGCTTGAAGCAGTTCACCCATGAGACCTCAGCTCCGGACATTGAGGCTCTTTCCCTAACAAGTATTATGGCTGAACCTGAGGGGTTCTACTGCTGATTTGTGTCCCCCACTTTAAAAAAATAGTTGTTTTCAAAGGCTGCAGGTTCTTAGCCCTGTTCCTTGTTACAGTTGAGTCACAGCCCTGAAAGTTCAGTGGTAGTTAAAGGCACTGAGAAGGGCTTCCTATAGACATCAAAGACCAAGTCTTTGTTTTTAAAAAGTTAATCTGGATTCCCCCACCCCCTGGCATCCTTAGAATTCCTAGAAAGGAAGGCAGGGACCTGGGCAGAAGGGTGCAAGCCTACTGGTGTTTGTAAGTGGTAACAGAAAGCTTTCTCTTGTTGGTACCCTACCCCAAGTTAAACTGTCACTTCTTTTTCCTAGTTGTTGTTTTGTCGGTTTGTATTCTCAACATAGACCCTTTGCCTTCCTAACCTTGGCTGTCCTGAACCTTACTGTCCTTGAACTCAGTGATTTGCCTGTCTTGCTGGGATGAAACTGTGAGCTACCATCCAGAAGGAAGCACCCTGCTGAGGTTAGATTGGGGTCTCTTCCATTTTCCTCTATGAACATGCATATGGCAGGCCTGATCTTTCTTTTTTACTTTTCCTTTTCTTTTTAAAGATTTATTTATTTATTATATTTAAGTATGCTGTAGCTATCTTCAGACAGTCCAGAAGAGGGTGTCAGATTCTGAAGAATCTAAATCATTCTTATTGTCTGCATATGATGTATATAAACACAGCCTCACATATACTCAAAAAAAAAAAAAAGAAAGAAAAAAGATGTGGCTACAGAGAGGGCTCAACAATTAAGGGCATTGTCTCCTCTTCCAGAGAACCTGGGCTCAATACCAGTATTATATATGGTGGCCCATCTCCAGTTCCAGGGGATCTAATACTCTGTTCTGGAGTCTGTGGGCACAGCATACACATGCAAAACATTCTTACACAATCATTGAGAGAGGAGAGAGAGGGGTTGAGAGAGAGGGGAGGAAATCATACCTCCTGACGAGTTTGAAGACCTGAGCTTCATCACTCACACAAATAAATAAATGCAAAATATTTTTTTATAAATAAACTCTGCCATTGACCTTTAAAAATTCCTAGAAAACAAGTTTTATAAGCAACAGTTATATTTACTATATCTAAAGGACAGTCATGAGCATATTCAATAAATAGAAAAAGGCCTGTTAGTCTTAGAAATGGAAAAGACAAACCAAGGAAGGTTTGCAATTACATAATGAGGCAGCTCAGCCCAGCTCTAAGGTTGGAAATAAGACTCGAGAATAGGATACACCTGAAGACAGCCAGCCATTGTTTTTTGTTTTGGAGGCTGAAAGGATACACCTGAAGACAGCCAATGCTGTGTGATGGTGATCTGGTATTTTTTTTTTTTTTAATTTTTAAAAACTTTAACACTTTTTATAAAACTTTTATAAAAACTTTTTCTGTCTTTCTTTCTTTCCTCACCCTAGCCCTGTCTTTCACCAGGGTGGCCTCGAACTCAGAAACTGACTGCCTCTGCCTACAGAGTGCTCTCATTAAGAGCTTGAGCCACCACTGAATGTAGGGTTTTCTAAGCCTTACCTTGCTCTTGGTGTCTGTTCTCAGCTGTGAAACCCTAATTAACACAAGTAGGCAGTCCTGGGTCAGCCAGAGCTACAGACTGAGGACTTCTCTAAAAAAAAATAAAACAAAACAAAACAACAAATAGAAATAATAAAATACATAAATTAAGAAACCACAGCATAGCTTTTCTCTCTCTAGGTGGTACTCAGAAATTCCAGCAGTTGGCCTGTGACACCTGAGTTCAGTATATGTGAGGCTGTGTTTATGTACATCATATGCAGACCATAAGAGGGATTTACATTCTCCAGAATCTGACACCCTCCTCTGGAGTGTCTGAAGACAGCTACAGTGTACTTATATCTAAGAAATACATAAATAAATAAATAAATAAATAAATAAATAAATAAATAAATAAATTATAAATAAATAAATATTTTTTAAAAAGGATAAGAAAGAAAGAAAGACCAGGCAGGCCTGCCATCATTATCTCTGTCTGTCTGTCTGTCTGTCTGATCCCCTGGAACTGGAGATGGGCCACCTTGTAGGAGCTGGTAGTTGATCCCAGGTTCTCTGGAAGAGGAGACAATGCTGTTAATTTTTGAGCCCTTTCAGTGGCCCCACCCATTTTTAATTTTTAGAAGTATATGTGAGGCTGTGTTTATGTACATCATATTCAGAACATAAGAGGGATTTAGATTCTCCAGAATCTGACAACCTCTTCTGGAGTGTCTGAAACAGATACAGTTTACTTATATCTAATGAATACATATATAAAAAATAAATATTTTTAAAAAGGATAAGAAAGAAAGAGAGACCAGGCAGGCCTCCATCCTTAACTCTGTCTGTCTGTCTGTCTGTTTGATACCCTGGAACTGGAGATGGGCCACCATATAGTTGCTGGAAGTTGATCCCAGGCTCTCTGGAAGAGCAGACAATGCTGTTAATTGTTGAGCCTTTTCAGTGGCCCCACACATCTTTAAATTTTTAGAAGTAAAGTTGAGGCTGTGTTTATGTACATCATATGCAGACCATAAGAGGGATTTAGATTCTCCAGAATATGACACCCTCTTCTTGATTGTTTGAAGACAGCTACATTATACTTATATCTAATAAATACATAAATATATGAATAAACATTTTTAAAAAGGATAAGAAAGAAAGAAAGACCAGGTAGGCCTGCCATCATTATCCTTGTCTGTCTGTCTGTCTGTCTGATCACCTGGAACTGGAGATGGGCCACCATATAGTTGCTGGTAGTTGATCCCAGGATCTCTGGTAGAGTTGACAATGCTGTTAATTGTTGAGACCTTTAAGTGGCCCCACACATATTTTAATTTTTAGAAGAATATGTGAGGCTGTGTTTATGTACATCATATGCAGACCATAAGAGGGATATCGATACTCCAGAATCTGACACCCTCTTCTGGAGTGTCTGAAGATAGCTACAGTGTACTTATATCTAATAAATAAATAAATAAATAAATAAATAAATAAATAAATAAATAAATAAACATTTTTTAAAAAGGATAAGAAAAAAAGAAAGACCAGGCAGGACTGCCATCCTTATCTCTGTCTGTCTGTCTGTCTGTCTGATCCTCTGGAACTGGAGATGGGCCACCATAGAGTTGCTTGTAGTTGATCCCAGGTTCTCTGGAAAAGGAGACAATGCTTTTAATTGTTGAGCCCTTTAGGTGGGCCCACACATCTTTAAATTTTTAGAAGTATATGTGAGGCTGTGTTTATGTACATCATATGCAGACCATAAGAGGGATTTAGATTCTCCAGAAGATGACACACTCTTCTAGAGTGTCTGAAGACAGCTACAGTGTATTTATATCTAATAAATTCATAAATAAACAAATAAACATTTTTAAAAAAGGATAATAAAGAAAGAGAGACCAGGCAAGCCTGCCATCCTTGTCTGTCTGTCTGTCTGTCTGTTCCCCTGGAACTAGAGATGGGCCACCATATAAATGCTGGTAGTTGATCCCATGTTCTCTGGAAGAGGAGTCAGTGCTGTTAATTGTTGAGCCCTTTCAGTGGCCCCACCCATCCATAAATTTTTAGAAGTATATGTGAGGCTGTGTTCATGTACATCATATGCAGACCATAAGAGGGATATAGATTCTCCAGATGCTGACACCCTCTTCGGGAGTGTTTGAAGACAGCTACAGTGTACTTATATCTAATAAATACATACTTAAATTAATAAACATTTTTTAAAAAGGATAAGAAAGAATGAAAGACCAGGTAGGCCTTCCATCCTTAACTCTATCTGTCTGTATGTCTGTCTGTCTGTCTGATCCCCTGGAACTGGAGATGGGCCACCATATAGTTGCTGGTAGTTGATCCCAGGTTCTCTGGTAGAGGAGACAATGCTGTTAATTGTTGAGCCCTTTCAGTGGCCCCACCCATCTTTAAATTTTTAGAAGTATATGTGAGGCTGTGTTCATGTACATCATATGCAGACCATAAGAGGGAAATTGATTCTCCAGAATCTGACACCCTCTTCTGGAGAGTCTGAAGACTGATACAGTGTACTTATATCTAATAAATACATAAATAAATAAATAAATAAATAAATGAATAAATAAATAAATAAATGAACATTTTTTAAAAAGGACAAGAAAGAAAGAAAAATCAGGCAGGCCTGCCATCCTTATCTCTGTCTGTCTGTCTGTCTGTCTTATCCCCTGGAACTTGAGATGGGCCACCATATAGTTGCTTGTAGTTGATCCAAGGATCTCTGGAAGAGGAGACAATGCTGTTAATTGTTGAGCCCTTTCAGTGGGCCCACCCTTCTTTAAATTTTTAGAAGTATATGTGAGGCTGTGTTTATGTACATCATATGCAGACCATAAGAGGGATTTAGATTACCCAGAAGATGACACCCTCTTCTAGAGTGTCTGAAGACAGCTAAAGTGTACTTATATCTAATAAATACATACTTAAATTAATAAACATTTTTTAAAAGTATAAGAAAGAAAGAAAGACCAGGCAGGCCTCCATCCTTATCTCTGTCAGTCTGTCTGTCTGTCTGATCCATTGGAACTGGAGATGGGCCACTATATAGTTGCTGTTAGTTGATCCCAGGTTCTCTGGAAGAAGAGACAATGCTGTTAATTGTTGAGCCCTTTCAGTGGCTCCACCTATCTTTAAATTTTTAGAAGTATATGTTAGGCTGTGTTTATGTACATCATATGCAGACCATAAGAGGGATTTAGATTCTCCAGAATCTGACACCCTCTTCTGGAGTGTCTGAAGACAACTACAGTGTACTTATATCTAATAAATACATAAATAAATAAATAAATAAATAAATAAATAAATAAATAAACAAACATTATTTTAAAAGGATAAGAAAGAAAGAAAAACCAGGCAGGCCTGCCCTCCTTATCTCTGTCTGTCTGTCTGTCTGTCTGATCCCCTGGAACTGGAGATGGGCCACCATATAGTTGCTGGTAGTTGATCACAGGTTTTCTGGAAGAAGAGACAATGCTGTTAATTGTTGAGCCCCTTCAGTGGCCCCACCCATCTTAAATTTTTAGAAGTGTATGTGAATCTGTGTTTATGTCCATCATATGCAGACCATAAGAGGGATTGATATTCTCCAGAATCTGACACCCTCTTCTGGAGTGTCTGAAGACAGCTACAGTGTACTTCTATCTTATAATACATAAATAAATAAATAAACATTTTTTAAAAAGGATAAGAAAGAAAGAAAAACCAGGGAGGACTGCCACCCTTGTCTGTCTGTCTCTTTGTCTGCCTGATCCCCTGGAACTGGAGATGGGTCACCATATAGTTGCTGGTAGTTGATCCCAGGTTCTCTGTTAGAGGAGACAATGCTGTTAATTTTTGGGCCTTTTCAGTGGCCCCACACATCTTTAAATTTTTAGAAGTATATGTGAGGCTGTGTTTATGTACATCATATGCAGACCATAAGAGGGATTTAGATTCTCCAGAATCTGACACCCTCTTCTGGAGTGTCTGAAGACAGCTACAGTGTACTTATATGTAATAAATACATAAATAAATAAATAAATAAATAAATAAATAAACATTTTTTTTTAAAGTATAAGAAAGAAAGACCAGGCAGGCCTCCATTCTTATCTCTGTCTGTCCGTCTGTCTGTCTGATACCCTGGAACTGGAGATGGGCCACCATATATTTGCTGGTAGTTTATCCAAGGTTCTCTGGAAGAGGAGACAATGCTGTTAATTGTTGATCCCTTTCTGTGGCCCGACCCATCTTTAAATTTTTAGAAGTATATGTGTGGCTGTGTTTATGTACCTCATATGTAGACCATAAGAGGGATTTAGATTCTCCAGAATCTGACCCCCTCTTTTGGAGTATCTGAAGATAGCTACAGTGTACTTATATCTAATAAATAAATAAATAAATAAATAAACATTTTTTAAAAAGGATAAGAAAGAAAGAAAGACCAGGCAGGGCTGCCATCCTTATCTTTGTCTGTCTGTCTGACTCTCTGTTTGTCTGTCTATCTGATCTCCTGGAACTGGAGAAGGGCCACCATTTTGTTGCTGGTAGTTGATCCCAGGTCTTCTGAAGAGGAGACAATGCTGTTAATTGTTCAGCCCTTTCAGTGGCCCCACACATCTTTAAATTTCTAGAAGTAAATGTGATGCTGTGTTTATGTACATCATATTCAGACCCTTAAAGAGGGATTTATATTCTCCAGAATCTGACACCGTCTTTTGGAGTGTCTATGACGGATACAGGGTACTTATATCTAATAAATACATAAATAAAGAAATAAACATTTTTTAAAAAGGATAATAAAGAAAGAGAGACCAGGCAGGCCTGACATCCTTGTCTGTCTGTCTGTCTGTCTGATCCCCTGGAACTGGAGATGGGCCACCATATAGTTGCTGTTAGTTGATCCTAGGTTCTCTGGTAGAGGAGACAATGCTGTTAATTGTTGAGCCCTTTCAGTGGCCCCACCCATCTTTAAATTTTTAGAAGTATATGTGAGGCTGTGTTCATGTACATCATATGCAGATCATAAGAGGGATATTGATTCTCCAGAATCTGACACCCTCTTCTGGAGAGTCTGAGGACAGCTACAGTGTACTTATATCTAATAAATACATAAATAAATAAATAAATAAATAAATGAATAAATAAATAAATAAATAAACATTTTTTAAAAAGGATAAGAAAGAAAGAAAAATCAGGCAGGCCTGCCATCCTTATCTCTGTCTGTCTGTCTGTCTGTCTGTCTTATCCCCTGGAACTTGAGATGGGCCACCATATAGTTGCTTGTAGTTGATCCAAGGATCTTTGGAAGAGGAGACAATGCTGTTAATTGTTGAGCCCTTTCAGTGGGCCCACCCTTCTTTAAATTTTTAGAAGTATATGTGAGGCTGTGTTTATGTACATCATATGCAGACCATAAGAGGGATTTAGATTACCCAGAAGATGACACCCTCTTCTAGAGTGTCTGAAGACAGCTAAAGTGTACTTATATCTAATAAATACATACTTAAATTAATAAACATTATTTTAAAAGGATAAGAAAGAAAGAAAAACCAGGCAGGCCTGCCCTCCTTATCTCTGTCTTTCTGTCTGTCTGTCTGATCCCCTGGAACTGGAGATGGGCCACCATATAGTTGCTGGTAGTTGATCCCAGGTTTTCTGGAAAAAGATACAATGCTGTTAATTGTTGAGCCCTTTCAGTGGCCCCACCCATCTTAAATTTTTAGAAGTGTATGTGAATCTGTGTTTATGTCCATCATAATCAGACCATAAGAGGGATTTATATTCTCCAGAATCTGACACCCTCTTCTGGAGTGTCTGAATACAGCTACAGTGTACTTATATCTTATAAATACATAAATAAATAAATAAACATTTTTTAAAAAGGATAAGAAAGAAAGAAAAACCAGGGAGGACTGCCACCCTTGTCTGTCTGTCTCTTTGTCTGCCTGATCCCCTGGAACTGGAGATGGGCCACCATATAGTTGCTGGTAGTTGATCCCAGGTTCTCTGTTAGAGGAGACAATGCTGTTAAGTTTTGAGCCCTTTCAGTGGCCCCACACATCTTTAAATTTTTAGAAGTATATGTGAGGCTGTGTTTATGTACATCATATGCAGACCATAAGAGGGATTTAGATTCTCCAGAATCTGGCACCCTCTTCTGGAGTGTCTGAAGAAAGCTACAGTGTACTTATATGTAATAAATACAAAAATAAATAAATAAATAAATAAATAAACATTTTTTTTAAAAGTATAAGAAAGAAAGAAAGACCAGGCAGGCCTCCATTCTTATCTCTGTCTGTCTGTCTGTCTGTCTGATATCCTGGAACTGGAGATGGGCAACCATATAGTTGCTGGTAGTTTATCCAAGGTTCTCTGGAAGAGGAGACAATGCTGTCAATTGTTGATCCCTTTCTGTGGCCCCACCCATCTTTAAATTTTTAGAAGTATATGTGAGGCTGTGTTTATGTACATCATATGCAGACCATAAGAGGGATTTAGATTCTCAAGAACCTGACATCCTCTTTTGGAGTATCTGAAGATAGCTACAGTGTACTTATATCTAATAAATAAATAAATAAATAAATAAATAAATAAATAAATAAATAAACATTTTTTAAAAAGGATAAGAAAGAAAGAAAGACCAGGCAGGGCTGCCATCCTTATCTTTGTCTGTCTGTCTGTCTCTCTGTTTGTCTGTCTGTCTGATCTCCTGGAACTGGAGATGGGCCACCATTTTGTTGCTGGTAGTTGATCCCAGGTCTTCTGAAGAGGAGACAATGCTGTTAATTGTTCAGCCCTTTCAGTGGCCCCACCCATCTTTAAATTTCTAGAAGTAAATGTGATGCTGTGTTTATGTACATCATATTCAGACCCTTAAAGAGGGATTTATATTCTCCAGAATCTGACACCGTCTTTTGGAGTGTCTATGACGGATACAGGGTACTTATATCTAATAAATACATAAATAAAGAAATAAACATTTTTTAAAAACCATAAGAAAGAAAGAAAGACCAGGCAGGCCTGCCATCCTTATCACTGTCTGTCTGTCTGTCTGATCCCCTGGAACTGGAGATGGGCCACCATATAATTGCTGGTAGTTGATCCCAGGTTCTCTGGAAGATGAGTCAGTGCTGTTAATTGTTGAGCCCTTTCAGTGGCCCCACCCATCTTTAAATTTTTAGAAGTATATGTGAGGCTGTGTTCATGTACATCATATGCAGACCATAAGAGGGATATAGATTCTCCAGAATCTGACACCCTCTTCGGGAGTGTTTGAAGACAGCTACAATGTACTTAAATCTAATAAATACATACTTAAATTAATAAACATTTTTTAAAAAGGATAAGAAAGAATGAAAGACCAGGTAGGCCTGCCATTCTTAACTCTATCTGTCTGTATGTCTGTCTGTCTGTCTGATCCCCTGGAACTGGAGATGGGCCACCATATCGTTGCTGGTAGTTGATCCCTGGTTCTCTATAAGAGGAGACAATGTTGTTAATTGTTGATCCCTTTCATTGGCCCCACACATCTTTAAATTTTTAGAAGTAAATGTGAGGCTGTGTTTATGTACATCATATGCAGACCATAAGAGGGATATAGATTCTCCAGAATCTGTCACCCTCTTCTGGAGTGTCTGAAGACAGCTACAGTGTACTTATATCTAATAAATAAATAAATAAATAAATAAATAAATAAATAAATAAATAAATAAACATTTTTTAAAAGGGATAAGAAAGAAAGAAAAACCAGGCAGGCCTTCATCACTCACACAAATAAATAAATGCAAAATATTTTTTTATAAATAAACTCTGCCATTGCCCTTTAAAAATTCCTAGAAAACAAGTTTTATAAGCAACAGTTATATTTACTATATCTAAAGGACAGTCATGAGCATATTCAATAAATAGAAAAAGGCCTGTTAGTCTTAGAAATGGAAAAGACAAACCAAGGAAGGTTTGCATTTACATAATGAGGCAGCTCAGCCCAGCTCTAAGGTTGGAAATAAGACTCGAGAATAGGATACACCTGAAGACAGCCAGCCATTGTTTTTTGTTTTGGAGGCTGAAAGGATACACCTGAAGACAGCCAATGCTGTGTGATGGTGATCTGGTATTTTTTTTTTTTAATTTTTAAAAACTTTAACACTTTTTATAAAACTTTTATAAAAACTTTTTCTTTCTTTCTTTCTTATTTCCTTTCTTTCTTTCCTCACCCTAGCCCCTACCCTAGCCCTGTCTTTCACCAGGGTGGCCTCGAACTCAGAAACTGACTGCCTCTATCTACAGAGTGCTCTCATTAAGAGCTTGAGCCACCACTGAATGTAGGGTTTTCTAAGCCTTACCTTGCTCTTGGTGTCTATTCTCAGCTGTGAAACCCTAATAACACAAGTAGGCAGTCCTGGGTCAGCCAGAGCTACAGACTGAGGACTTCTCTAAAAACAAATAAAACAAAACAAAACAACAAATAGAAATAATAAAATACATAAATTAAGCAAACACAGCATAGCTTTTCTCTCTCTAGGTGGTACTCAGAAATTCCAGCAGTTGGCCTGTGACACCTCAGCTCAGTATATGTGAGACTGTGTTTATGTACATCCTATGCAGACCATAAGAGGGATTTACATTCTCCAGAATCTGACACCCTCCTCTGGAGTGTCTAAAGAAAGCTATAGTGTACTTATATCTAAGAAATACATAAAAAAAATAAATAAATAAATATTTTTTAAAAAGGATAAGAAAGAAAGAAAGACCACGCAGGCCTGCCATCCTTATCTCTGTCTGTCTGTCTGTCTGTCTGATCCCCTGGAACTGGAGATGGGCCACCTTGTAAGTGCTGGTAGTTGATCCCAGGTTCTCTGGAAGAGGAGACAATGCTGTTAATTGTTGAACCATTTCAGTGGCCCCACCCATTTTTAATTTTTAGAAGTATATGTGAGGCTGTGTTTATGTACATCATATGCAGACCATAAGAGGTGTTTAGATTCTCCAGAATCTGACACCCTCTTCTGGAGTGTCTGAAGTTGGCTACAGTGTACTTATATCTAATAAATACATAAATAAATAAATAAATAAAGATTTTTTAAATAGTATAAGAAAGAAAGTAAGACCAGGCAGGCCTGCCATCCTTATCTCTGTCTCTCTGTCTGTCTGTCTGTCTGATCCACTGGAACTGGAGATGGGCCACCATAAGGTGCTGGTAGTTTATCCCAGGTTCTCTGAAAGAGGAGACAATGCTGTTAATTGTTGAGCCCTCTCAGTGGCCCCACACATCTTTAAATTTTTAGAAGTATATGTGAGGCTGTGTTTATGTACATCATATGCAGACCATAAGAGGGATTTTGATTCTCCAGAATCTGACACCCTCTTCTGGAGTGTCTGAAGATAGCTACAGTGTACTTATATCTAATAAATACATAAATAAATATATAAATAAACATTTTTTAAAAAGGATAAGAAAGAAAGAAAGACCAGGCAGGCCTGCCATCCTTAGCACTGTCTGTATGTCTGTCTGTCTGATCCCCTGGAACTGGAGATGGGCCACCATATAGTTGCTGGTAGTTGATCCAAGGTACTCTGGAAGAGGAGACAATGCTGTTAATTGTTGAGCTTTTAGAGTGGCCCCACCCTTCTTTAAATTTTTAGTAGTATATGTGAGGCTGTGTTTACGTACATCATATGCAGACCATAAGAGGGATTTAGATTCTCCAGAATCTGACACCCTCTTCTGTAGTGTCTGAACAGCTACAGTGTACTTATATCTACTAAATACATAAATAAATAAATAAATAAATAAACATTTTTTAAAAAGGATAAGAAAGAAAGAAAGACCAGGCAGGCCTGCCATCCATATCTCTGTCTGTCTGTCTGTCTGTCTATCTGATCCCCGGGAACTGGAGATGGGCCACCATATAGTTGCTGGTAGTTGATCCAAGGTTCTCTGGAAGAGGAGACAATGCTCTTAATTGTTGAGCCCTTTCAGTGGCCCCACACGTCTTTAAATATTTAGAAGTATAAGTGAGGCTGTGTTTATGTACATCATATTCAGATTATAAGAGGATTTAGATTCTCCAGAATCTGACACCCTCTACTGGAGTGTCTGAAGACAGCTACAGTGTACTTATATGAAATAAATAAATAAATAAATAAATAAACATTTTTTAAAAAGGATAAGAAAGAAAGTAAGACCAGGCAGGCCTGCCATCCTTATCTCTGTCTGTCTGTCTGTCTGTCTGATCCCCTGGAACTGGAGATGGGCTACCATATAGTTGCTGGTAGTTGATCCCAGGTTCTCTGGAAGAGGAGACAATGCTGTTAATTGTTGAGCCCTATCAGTGGCCCTACCCATCTTTAAATTTTTAGAAGTGTATGTGAGGCTGTGTTTATGTACATCATATGCAGACCAGAAGAGGGATTTAGATTCATCAGAATCTGACACCCTCTTCTGGAGTGTCTGAAGACAGCTACAGTGTACTTATATCTAATAAATACATAAATAAATACAATTTTTTTAAAAAGGATAAGAAAGAAAGAAAGACCATGCAGGCCTGCCATACTTATCCTTGTCTGTCTGTCTGTCTGTCTGATCCCCTGGGAGTGGAGATGGGCCACCATATAGTTGCAGGAAGTTGATCCCAGGTTCTCTGAAAGAGGAGACAATGCTCTTAATTGTTGAGCTCTTTCAGTGGCCCCACACTTCTTTAAATATTTAGAAGTATATGTGAGGCTGTGTTTATGTACATCATATTCAGATTATAAGAGGATTTAGATTCTCCAGAATCTGACACCTTCTTCTGGAGTGTCTGAAGACGGCTACAGTGTACTTATATCTAATAAACATATAAATAAATAAATAAATAAACATTTTTTAAAAAGGATAAGAAAGAAAGAAAGACCAGGCAGGCCTGCCATCCTTATCTCTGTCAGTCTGTCTGTCTGTCAGTCTGTCTGATCCCTTGGAACTGGAGATGGGCCACCATATAGTTGCTGTTACTTGATCCCAGGTTCTCTGGAAGAGGAGACAATGCTGTTAATTGTTGATCCCTTTCAGTGGCTCCACCTATCTTTAAATTTTTAGAAGTATATGTTAGGCTGTGTTTATGTACATCATATGCAGACCATAAGAGGGATTTAGATTCTCCAGAATCTGACACCCTCTTCTGGAGTGTCTGAAGACAACTATAGTGTACTTATATCTAAAAAATACATATATAAATAAATATAAATAAATAAATAAACATTATTTTAAAAGGATAAGAAAGAAAGAAAGACCAGGCAGGCCTGCCATCCTAATCTCTGTCTGTCTGTCTGTCTGTCTGATCCCCTGGAACTGGAGATGGGCCACCTTGTAGTTGCTGGTAGTTGATCCCAGGTTCTCTGGAAGAGGAGACAATGCTGTTAATTGTTGAGCCCTTTCAGTGGCCCCACCCATTTTTAATTTTTAGAAGTATATGTGATGCTGTGTTTATGTACATCATATTCAGACCATAAGAGGGATTTAGATGCTCTAGAATCTGTCACCCTCTTATGGAGTGTCTGAAGACGGCTACAGTGTTCTTATATCTAATAAATACGTAAATAAATAAATAAATAAATAAACATTTTTTAAAAAGTATAAGAAAGAAAGTAAGACCAGGCAGGCCTGCCATCCTTATCTCTGTCTCTCTGTCTGTCTGTCTGTCTGATCCACTGAAAGTGGAGATGGGCCACCATAAGGTGCTGGTAGTTTATCCCAGGTTCTCTGAAAGAGGAGACAATGCTGTTAATTGTTGAGCCCTCACAGTGGCCCCACACATCTTTAAATTTTTAGAAGTATATGTGAGGCTGTGTTTATGTACATCATATGCAGACCATAAGAAGGATTTAGATTCTCCAGAATCTGACACCCTCTTCTGGAGTGTCTGAAGACGGCTACAGTGTACTTATATCTAATAAATACATAAATAAATATATCAATAAACATTTTTTTAAAAAGGATAAGAAAGAAAGAAAGACCAGGCAGGCCTGCCATCCTTATCACTGTCTGTATGTCTGTCTGTCTGATCCCCTGGAACTGGAGCTGGGCCACCATATAGTTGCTGGTAGTTGATCCCAGGTACTCTGGAAGAGGACACAATGCTGTAATTGTTGAGCTTTTAGAGTGGCCCCACCCTTCTTTAAATTTTTAGAAGTATATGTGAGGCTGTGTTTATGTACATCATATGCAGTCCATAAGAGGGATTTAGATTCTCCTGAATCTGACACCCTCTTCTGGAGTGTCTGAACAGCTACAGTGTACTTATATCTAATAAATAAATAAATAAATAAATAAATAAATAAATAAATAAATAAATAAATATTTTTATAAAAAGGATAAGAAAGAAAGAAAGACCAGGCTGGCCTGCCATCCTTATCCTTGTCTGTCTGTCTGTCTGTCTGATCCCCTGGGAGTGGAGATGGGCCACCATATAGTTGCAGGTAGTTGATCCCAGGTTCTATGTAAGAGGAGACAATGCTGTTAATTGCTGAGCCCTTTCAGTGGCCCCCCCACCTTTATATTTTAAGAAGTAAATGTGAGGCTGTGTTTATGTACATCATATGCAGACCATAAGAGGGATTTAGATTCTCCAGAATCTGACACCTTCTTCTGGAGTGTCTGAAGACGGCTACAGTGTACTTATATCTAATAAAAATATAAATAAATAAATAAACATTTTTTAAAAAGGATAAGAAAGAAAGAAAGACCAGGCAGGCCTGCCATCCTTATCTCTGTCAGTCTGTCTGTCTGTCTGATCACCTGGAACTGGAGATGGGCCACCATATAGTTGCTGGTAGTTGATCCCAGGTACTCTGGAAGAGGAGACAATGCTGTTAATTGTTGAGCTTTTAGAGTGGCCCCACCCTTCTTTAAATTTTTAGAAGTATATGTGAGGCTGTGTTTATGTACATCATATGCAGACCATAAGAGGGATTTAGATGCTGTAGAATCTGTCACCCTCTTATGGAGTGTCTGAATAGCTACAGAGTACTTATATCTAATAAATAAATAAATAAATAAATAAATAAATAAATAAATAAACATTTTTTAAAAGGATAAGAAAGAAAGTAAGACCAGGCAGGCCTGCCATCCTTATCTCTGTCTCTCTGTCTGTCTGTCTGTCTAATCCACTGGAACTGGAGATGGGCCACCATAAGGTGCTGGTAGTTTATCCCAGGTTCTCTGAAAGAGGAGACAATGCTATTAATTGTTGAGCCCTCTCAGTGGCCCCACACATCTTTAAATTTTTAGAAGTATATGTGAGGCTGTGTTTATGTACATCATATGCAGACCATAAGAGGGATTTAGATTCTCCAGAATCTGGCACCCTCTTCTGGAGTGTCTGAAGACAGCTACAGTGTACTTATATCAAATAAATACATAAATAAATATATAAATAAACATTTTTTTAAAAAGGATAAGAAAGAAAGAAAGACCAGGCAGGCCTGCCATCCTTATCACTGTCTGTATGTCTGTCTGTATGAACCCCTGGAACTGAAGATGGGCCACCATATAGTTGCTGGTAGTTGATCCAAGGTTCTCTGGAAGAGGAGACAATGCTCTTAATTGTTGAGCCCTTTCAGTGGCCCCACACTTCTTTAAATATTTAGAAGTATATGAGAGTCTGTGTTTATGTACATCATATTCAGATTATAAGAGGATTTAGATTCTCCAGAATCTGACACCCTCTACTGGAGTGTCTGAAGACAGCTACAGTGTACTTATATGTAATAAATAAATAAATAAATAAATAAACATTTTTTAAAAAGTATAAGAAAGAAAGTAAGACCAGGCAGGCCTGCCATCCTTATCTCTGTCTGTCTGTCTGTCTGTCTGATCCCCTGGAACTGGAGATGGGCCACCATATAGTTGCTGGTAGTTGATCCAAGGTTCTCTGGAAGAGGAGACAATGCTCTTAATTGTTGAGCCCTTTCAGTGGCCCCACCCATTTTTAATTTTTAGAAGTATATGTGGTGCTGTGTTTATGTACATCATATTCAGACCATAAGAGGGATTTAGATGCTCTAGAATCTGTCACCCTCTTATGAAGTGTCTGAATAGCTACAGAATACTTATATCTAATAAATAAATAAATAAATAAATAAATAAATAAATAAATAAACATTTTTTAAAAGGATAAGAAAGAAAGTAAGACCAGGCAGGCCTGCCATCCTTATCTCTGTCTGTCTGTCTGTCTGTCTGATCCCCTGGAACTGGAGATGGGCTACCATATAGTTGCTGGTAGTTGATCCCAGGTTCTCTGGAAGAGGAGACAATGCTGTTAATTGTTGAGCCCTATCAGTGGCCCTACCCATCTTTAAATTTTTAGAAGTGAATGTGAGGCTGTGTTTATGTACATCATATGCAGACCATAAGAGGGATTTAGATTCTCCAGAATCTGGCACCCTCTTCTGGAGTGTCTGAAGAAGCTACAGTGTATTTATATCTACTAAATAAATAAATAAATAAATAAACATTTTTTAAAAAGGATAAGACAGAAAGAAAGAACAGGCAGGGCTGCCATCCATATCTCTGTCTGTCTGTCTGTCTGTCTATCTGATCCCTGGGAACTGGAGATGGGCCACGAATAGTTGCTGGTAGTTGATCCCAGGTTCTCTCTAAGAGGAGACAATGCTGTTAATTGTTGAGCCCTTTCAGTGGCGCCACCCATCTTTAAATCTTTAGAAGTATATGTGAGGCTGTGTTTATGTACATCATATGCAGACCATAAGAGGGATTTAGATTCTCCAGAATCTGACACCCACTTCTGGAGTGTCTGAAGACAGCTACAGTGTACTTATATCTAATAAATAAATAGATAAATAAATAAATAAATAAATAAACATTTTTTAAAAAGGATAAGAAAGAAAGTAAGACCAGGCAGGCCTGCCGTCCTTATCTCTGTCTGTCTGTCTGTCTGTCTGTCAGTCTGTCTGATCCCTTGGAACTGGAGATGGGCCACCATATAGTTGCTGTTACTTGATCCCAGGTTCTCTGGAAGAGGAGACAATGCTGTTAATTGTTGAGCACTATCAGTAGCCCTACCCATCTTTAAATATTTAGAAGTATATGTGAGGCTGTGTTTATGTACATCATATGCAGACCATAAGAGGGATTTAGATTCTCCAGAATCTGACACACTCTTCTGGAGTGTCTGAAGACAGCTACAGTGTACTTATATCTAATAAATAAATAGATAAATAAATAAATAAATAAATAAACATTTTTTAAAAAGGATAAGAAAGAAAGAAAGACCAGGCAGGCCTGCCATCCATATCTCTGCCTGTCTGTCTGTCTGTCTATCTGATCCCCGGGAACTGGAGATGGGCCACCATATAGTTGCTGGTAGTTGATCCAAGGTTCTCTGGAAGAGGAGACAATGCTCTTAATTGTTGAGCCCTTTCAGTGGCCCCACACTTCTTTAAATATTTAGAAGTATATGTGAGGCTGTGTTTATGTACATTATATTCAGATTATAAGAGGATTTAGATTCTCCAGAAGCTGACACCCTCTACCTGAGTGTCTGAAGACAGCTACAGTGTACTTATATATAATAAATACATAAATAAATAAATAAATAAATAAATAAACAAACATTTTTTAAAAAGGATAAGAAAGAAAGTAAGACCAGGCAGGCCTGCCATCCTTACCTCTGTCTGTCTGTCTGTCTGTCTGTCTGATCCCCTGGAACTGGAGATGGGCTACCATATAGTTGCTGGTAGTTGATCCCAGGATCTCTGGAAGAGGAGACAATGCTGTTAATTGTTGAGCCCTATCAGTGGCCCTACCCATCTTTAAATTTTTAGAAGTGTATGTGAGGCTGTGTTTATGTACATCATATGCAGACCAGAAGAGGGATTTAGATTCATCAGAATCTGACACCCTCTTCTGGAGTGTCTGAAGACAGCTACAGTGTACTTATATCTAATAAATACATAAATAAATAAATAAATAAATAAACATTATTTAAAACGGATAAGAAAAAAAGAAAGACCAGGCAGGCCTACCATCCTTATCTCTGTCTGTCTCTCTGTCTGTCGTTCTGATCCCCTGGAACTAGAGATGGGCCACCATATAGGTGCTGGTAGTTGATCCCAGGACCTCTGGAAGAGGAGACAATGCTGTTAATTGTTGAGCGCTTTCGGTGGCCCCACCCATCGTTACATTTTTAGTAGTATATGTGAGGCTGTGTTTATGTACATCATATGCAGACCTTAATAGGGATTTAGATTCTCCAGAATCTGACACCCTCTTCTGGAGTGTCTGAAGACAGCTACAGTGTACTTATATCTAATAAATACATAAATAAATAAAATTTTTTTAAAAAGGATAAGAAAGAAAGAAAGACCATGCAGGCCTGCCATCCTTATCCTTGTCTGTCTGTCTGATCCCCTGGGAGTGGAGATGGGCCACCATATAGTTGCAGGTAGTTGATCCCAGGTTCTCTGTAAGAGGAGACAATGCTGTTAATTGCTGAGCCCTTTCAGTGGCCCCCCCCCACCTTTAAATTTTAAGAAGTAAACGTGAGGCTGTGTTGATGTACATCATATGCAGACCATAAGAGGGATTTAGATTCTCCAGAATCTGACACCTTCTTCTGGAGTGTCTGAAGACGGCTACAGTGTACTTATATCTAATAAACAAATAAATAAATAAACATTTTTTAAAAAGGATAAGAAAGAAAGAAAGACCAGGCAGGCCTGCCATCCTTATCTCTGTCAGTCTGTCTGTCTGTCAGTCTGTCTGATCCCTTGGAACTGGAGATGGGCCACCATATAGTTGTTGTTAGTTGATCCCAGGTTCTCTGGAAGAGGAGATAATGCTGTTAATTGTTGAGCCCTTTCAGTGGCTCCACCTATCTTTAAATTTTTAGAAGTATATGTTAGGCTGTGTTTATGTACATCATATGCAGACCATAAGAGGGATTTAGATTCTCCAGAATCTGACACCCTCTTCTGGAGTGTCTGAAGACAACTACAGTGTACTTATATCTAATAAATAAATAAATAAATAAATAAATAAATAAATAAATAAATATATAAATAAATAAATAAATAAATAAATAAATAAACATTATTTTAAAAGGATAAGAAATAAAGAAATACCAGGCAGGCCTGTCATCCTTATCTCTGTCTGTCTGTCTGTCTGTCTGATCCCCTGGAACTGGAGATGGGCCACCTTGTAGGTGCTGGTAGTTGATCCTAGGTTCTCTGGAAGAGGAGACAATGCTGTTAATTGTTGAGCCCTTTCAGTGGCCCCACCCATTTTTAATTTTTAGAAGTATATGTGATGCTGTGTTTATGTACATCATATTCAGACCATAAGAGGGATTTAGATTCTCTAGAATCTGTCACCCTCTGCTGGAGTGTCTGAAAACGGCTACAGTGTACTTATATCTAATAAATACATACATACATAAATAAATAAATAAATAAATAAATAAACATTTTTTAAAAAGTATAAGAAATAAAGAAAGACCAGGCAGGCCTGCCATCCTATCTCTGTCTCTCTGTCTGTCTGTCTGTCTGTCTGATCCACTGGAACTGGAGATGGGCCACCATAAGGTGCTGGTAGTTTATCCAGGTTCTCTGAAAGAGGAGACAATGCTGTTAATTGTTGAGCCCTCTCAGTGGCCCCACACATCTTTAAATTTTTAGAAGTATATGTGAGGCTGTGTTTATGTACATCATATGCAGACCATAAGAGGGATTTAGATTCTCCAGAATCTGACACCCTCTTCTGGAGTGTCTGAAGACAGCTACAGTGTACTTATATCTAATCAATACATAAATAAATATATAAATAAACATTTTTTTAAAAAGGATAAGAAAGAAAGAAAGACCAGGCAGGCCTGCCATCCTTATCTCTGTCTGTCTGTCTGTCTGTCTGATCCTCTGGAACTGGAGATTGGCCACCATAGAGTTGCTTGTAGTTGATCCCAGGTTCTCTGGAAAAGGAGACAATGCTGTTAATTGTTGAGCCCTTTCAGTGGCCCCACCCATTTTTAAATTTTTAGAAGTGTATGCGAGGCTGTGTTTATGTACCAAATATGCAGACCATAAGAGGGATTTAGATTCTCCAGAATCTGACACCCTCTTCTGGAGTGTCTGAAGACAGCTACCGTGTACTTATATCTAATAAATTCATAAATAAACAAATAAACATTTTTAAAAAAGGATAATAAAGAAAGAGAGACCAGGCAGGCCTGCTATTCTTGTCTGTCTGTCTGTCTGTCTGATCCCCTGCAACTGGAGATGGGCCACCATATAATTGCTGGTAGTTGATCCCAGGTTCTCTGGAAGAGGAGTAAGTGCTGTTAATTGTTGAGCTTTTCAGTGGCCCCACCCATCTTTAAATTTTTAGAAGTATATGTGAGGCTGTGTTCATGTACATCATATGCAGACCATAAGAGGGATATAGATTCTCCAGAATCTGACACCCTCTTCGGGAGTGTTTGAAGACAGCTACAGTGTACTTATATCTAATAAATACATACTTAAATTAATAAACATTTTTTAAAAAGGATAAAAAAGAATGAAAGACCAGGAAGGCCTGCCATCCTTAACTCTATCTGTCTGTATGTCTGTCTGTCTGTCTGATCCCCTGGAACTGGAGATGAGTCACCATATAGTTGCTGGTTGTTGATCCCAGGTTCTCCATAAGAGGAGACAATGCTGTTAATTGTTGAGCCCTTTCATTGGCCCCACACATCTTAAAATTTTAAGATGTAAATGTGAGGCTGTGTTTATGTACATCATATGCAGACCATAAGAGGGATATAGATTCTCCAGAATCTGACACCCTCTTCTGGAGTGTCTGAAGACAGCTACAGTGTACTTATATCTAATAAATACATAAATAAATAAATAAATAAATAAATAAACATTTTTTAAAGGGATAAGAAAGAAAGAAAAACCAGGCAGGCCTGCCATCCTTGTCTGTCTTTCTCTCTGTCTGTTTTTCTTGCCTAGCCCCTTGAGTAGCCTAGCCTAGTCCCTTGCCTTGACTAGACCAGCCCCTTGCCTAGCCTAGCCTAGCCCAGCCCTGCCTTGCCTAGCCCTGCCTATCCCTGTCTTTAACCAGGCTGGCCTCGAACTCAGAAACTGACTGCCTCTGCCTCCAGAGTGCTCTCATTAAGAGCTCGAGCCACCACTGACTGTTTGGTTTTCTAAGTCTTACATAGGTATGGTCTGTTTCTCAGCTGTGAAACCCTAATTAACACATGTAGTCTGTCCTAGGTCAGCCATAGCTACAGACTGAGGCCTTTTCTAAAACAAAACAAAAGAAAACAAAAAATAGAAATAATAAAATAAATAAATTAAGCAACCACATGATATCTTTTCTTTCTTTCAATGATACTCAGAGCTTGAAGCAGTTCACCCATAAGACCTCAGCTCCGGACATTGAGGCTCTTTCCCTAACAAGTATTATGGCTGAACCTGAGGGGTTCTACTGCTGATTTGTGTCCCCCACTTTAAAAAAATAGTTGTTTTCAAAGGCTGCAGGTTCTTAGCCCTGTTCCTTGTTACAGTTGAGTCACAGCCCTGAAAGTTCAGTGGTAGTTAAAGGCACTGAGAAGGGCTTCCTATAGACATCAAAGACCAAGTCTTTGTTTTTAAAAAGTTAATCTGGATTCCCCCACCCCCTGGCATCCTTAGAATTCCTAGAAAGGAAGGCAGGGACCTGGGCAGAAGGGTGCAAGGCTACTGGTGTTTGTAAGTGGTAACAGAAAGCTTTCTCTTGTTGGTACCCTACCCCAAGTTACACTGTCACTTCTTTTTCCTAGTTGTTGTTTTGTCGGTTTGTATTCTCAACATAGACCCTTTTCCTTCCTAACCTTGGCTGTCCTGAACCTTACTGTCCTTGAACTCAGTGATTTGCCTGTCTTGCTGGGATGAAACTGTGAGCTACCATCCAGAAGGAAGCACCCTGCTAAGGTTAGATTGGGGTCTCTTCATTTTCCTCTATGACCATGCATATGGCAGGCCTGTTCTTTCTTTTTTACTTTTCCTTTTCTTTTTAAAGATTTATTTATTTATTATATTTAAGTATGCTGTAGCTATGTTCAGACAGTCCAGAAGAGGGTGTCAGATTCTGAAGAATCTAAATCATTCTTATTGTCTGCATATGATGTATATATACACAGCCTCACATATACTCAAAAAAAAAAAAGAAAGAAAAAAGATGTGGCTACAGAGAGGGCTCAACAATTAAGAGCATTGTCTCCTCTTCCAGAGAACCTGTGCTCAATTACCAGTATTATATATGGTGGCCCATCTCCAGTTCCAGGGGATCTAATACTCTGTTCTGGAGTCTGTGGGCACAGCATACACATGCAAAACATTCTTACACAATCATTGAGAGAGGAGAGAGAGGGGTTGAGAGAGAGGGGAGGTAATCATACCTCCTGACGAGTTTGAAGACCTGGGCTTCATCACTCACACAAATAAATAAATGCAAAATATTTTTTTATAAATAAACTCTGCCATTGCCCTTTAAAAATTCCTAGAAAACAAGTTTTATAAGCAACAGTTATATTTACTATATCTAAAGGACAGTCATGAGCATATTCAATAAATAGAAAAAGGCCTGTTAGTCTTAGAAATGGAAAAGACAAACCAAGGAAGGTTTGCAATTACATAATGAGGCAGCTCATCCCAGCTCTAATGTTGGAAATAAGACTCGAGAATAGGATATACCTGAAGACAGCCAGCCATTGTTTTTTGTTTTGGAGGCTGAAAGGATACACCTGAAGACAGCCAATGCTGTGTGATGGTGATCTGGTATTTTTTTTTAATTTTTAAAAACTTTAACACTTTTTATAAAGCTTTTATAAAAACTTTTTATTCTTCTTTCTTTGTTTCTTTTCTTTCTTTCTTTCCTCACCCTAGCCCCTACCCTAGCCCTGTCTTTCACCAGGGTGGCCTCGAACTCAGAAACTGACTGCCTCTGCCTACAGAGTGCTCTCATTAAGAGCTTGAGCCACCACTGAATGTAGAGTTTTCTAAGCCTTACCTTGCTCTTGGTGTCTGTTCTCAGCTGTGAAACCCTAATTAACACAAGTAGGCAGTCCTGGGTCAGCCAGAGCTACAGACTGAGGACTTCTCTAAAAACAAATAAAACAAAACAAAACAACAAATAGAAATAATAAAATACATAAATTAAGCAACCACAGCATAGCTTTTCTCAATCTAGGTGGTACTCAGAAATTCCAGCAGTTGGCCTGTGACACCTCAGCTCAGTATATGTGAGGCTGTGTTTATGTACATCCTATGGAGACCATAAGAGGGATTTTCATTCTCCAGAATCTGACACCCTCCTCTGGAGTGTCTAAAGAAAGCTACAGTGTACTTATATCTAAGAAATACATAAAAAAATAAATAAATAAATAAATAAATATTTTTTAAATAGGATAAGAAAGAAAGTAAGACCAGGCAGTCCTGCCATCCTTATCTCTGTCTGTCTGTCTGTCTGTCTGATCCCCTGGAACTGGACTTGGGCTACCATAAAGTTGCTGGTAGTTGATCCCAGGTTCTCTGGAAGAGGAGACAATGCTGTTAATTGTTGAGCCCTATCAGTGGCCCTACCCATCTTTAAATATTTAGAAGTATATGTGAGGCTGTGTTTATGTACATCATATGCAGACCATAAGAGGGATTTAGATTCTCCAGAATCTGACACCCTCTTCTGGAGTGTCTGAAGACAGCTACAGTGTACTTATATCTAATAAATACATAAATAAATAAATAAATAAATAAATAAATAAATAAATAAATAAATAAACATTTTTAAAAAAGTATAAGAAATAAAGAAAGACCAGGCAGGCCTGCCATTCTTATCACTGTCTGTATGTCTGTCTGTCTGATCCCCTGGAACTGGAGATGGGCCACCATATAGTTGCTGGTAGTTGATCCCAGGTAGTCTGGAAAAGGAGACAATGCTGTTAATTGTTGAGCTTTTAGAGTGGCCCCACCCTTCTATAAATTTTTAGAAGTATATGTGAGGCTGTGTTTATGTACATCAAATGCAGACCATAAGAGGGATTTAGATTCTCCAGAATCTGACACCCTCTTCTGGAGTGTCTGAACAGCTACAGTGTACTTATATCTAATAATAAATAAATAAATAAATAAATAAATAAATAAATAAACGAACATTTTTTTAAAAAAAGGATAAGAAAGAAAGAAAGACCAGGCAGGCCTGCCATCCTTATCACTGTCTTTCTGTCTTTCTGTCTGATCCCCTGGAACTGGAGATGGGCCACCTTGTAGGTGCTGGTAGTTGATCCCAGGTTCTCTGGAAGAGGAGACAATGTTGTTAATTGTTGAGTCCTTTCAGTGGCCCCACCTATTTATAATTTTTAGAAGTATATGTGAGGCAGTGTTTATGTATATCATATTCAGACCATAAGAGGGATTTAGATTCTCTAGAATCTGACACCCTCTTCTGGAGTGTCTGAAGACGGCTACAGTGTACTTATATCTAATAAATACATAAATAAATAAATAAATAAATAAATAAATAAATAAATAAAATATAAACAGTTTTTTTAAAATATAAGAAATAAAGAAAGACCAGGCAGGCCTGCCATTCATATCTCTGTCTCTCTGTCTGTCTGTCTGTCTGATCCCCTGGAACTGGAGATGGGCCACCATAAGGTGCTGGTAGTTTATCCCAGGTTCTCTGAAAGAGGAGACAATGCTGTTAATTGTTGAGCCCTCTCAGTGGCCCCACACATCTTTAAATTTTTAGAAGTATATGCAAGGCTGTGTTTATGCACCGAATATGCAGACCATAAGAGGGATTTAGATTCTCCAGAATCTGACACCCTCTTCTGGAGTGTCTGAAGACAGCTACAGTGTACATATATCTAATAAATACATAAATAAATATATAAATAAACATTTTTTTTAAAAGGATAAGAAAGAAAGAAAGACCAGGCAGGCCTGCCATCCTTATCACTGTCTGTATGTCTGTCTGTCTGATCCCCTGGAACTGGAGTTGGGCCACCATATAGTTGCTGGTAGTTGATCCCAGGTACTCTGGAAGAGGAGACAATGCTGTTAATTGTTGAGCTTTTAGAGTGGCCCCACCCTTCTTTAAATTTATAGAAGTATATGTGAGGCTGTGTTTATGTACATCATATGCAGACCATAAGTGGGATTTAGATTCTCCAGAATCTGACACCCTCTTCTGGAGTGTCTGAACAGCTACAGTGTACTTATATCTAATAATAAATAAATAAATAAATAAATAAATAAATAAATAAATAAATAAATAAACGAACATTTTTTTAAAAAAAGGATAAGAAAGAAAGAAAGACCAGCCAGGCCTGCCATCCTTATCACTGTCTGTCTGTCTGTCTGTCTGATCCCCTGAAACTGTAGATGGGCCACCTTTTAGGTGCTGGTAGTTGATCCCAGGTTCTCTGGAAGAGGAGACAATGCTGTCAATTGTTGAGTCCTTTCAGTGGCCCCACCTATTTATAATTTTTAGAAGTATATGTGAGGCTGTGTTTATGTACATCATATTCAGACCATAAGAGGGATTTAGATTCTCTAGAATCTGACACCCTCTTCTGGAGTGTCTGAAGACGGCTACAGTGTACTTATATCTAATAAATAAATAAATAAATAAATAAATAAATAAACATTTTTAAAAAAGTATAAGAAATAAAGAAAGACCAGGCAGGCCTGCCATCGTTATCTCTGTCTCTCTGTCTGTCTGTCTGTCTAATCCACTAGAACTGGAGATGGGCCACCATAAGGTGCTGGTAGTTTATCCCAGGTTCTCTGAAAGAGGAGACAATGCTGTTACTTGTTGAGCCCTCTCAGTGGCCCCACACTTCTTTAAATTTTTAGAAGTATATGTGAGGCTGTGTTTATGTACATCATATGCAGACCATAAGAGGGATTTAGGTTCTCCAGAATCTGACACCCTCTTTTGGAGTGTCTGTACAGCTATAGTGTACTTATATCTAAAAAATAAATAAATAAATAAATAAATAAATAAATAAATAAACAAACATTTTTTTTTAAAAAGGATAAGAAAGAAAGAAAGACCAGGCAGGCCTGCCATCCTTATCACTGTCTGTCTGTCTGTCTGTCTGATCCCTGGAACTGGAGATGGACCACCATATAGTTGCTGGTAGTTGATCCCAGGTTCTCTATAAGAGGAGACAATGCTGTTAATTGTTGAGCCCTTTCAGTGGCCGCACACATCTTATAATTTTTAGAAGTATATGTTAGGCTGTGTTTATGTACATCATATGCAGACCATAAGAGGGATTTAGATTCTCCAGAATCTGACACCCTCTTCTGGAGTGTCTGAACAGCTACAGTGTACTTTTATCTAATAAATACATAAATAAATAAATAAATAAATAAATAAACATTTTTAAAAATGTATAAGAAATAAAGACCAGGCAGGCCTGCCATCCTTATCTCTGTCTCTCTGTCTGTCTGTCTGTCTGATCCACTGGAACTGGAAATGGGCCACCATAAGGTGCTGGTAGTTTATCCCAGGTTCTCTGAAAGAGGAGACTATGCTGTTAATTGTTGAGCCCTCTCAGTGGCCCCACCCATCTTTAAATTTTTAGAAGTATATGTGAGGCTGTGTTTATGTACATCATATGCAGACCATAAGAGGGATTTATATTCTCCAGAATCTGACACCCTCTTTTGGAGTGTCTGAAGACAGCTACAGTGTACTTATATCTAATAAATACATAAATAAATATATAAATAAACATTTTTTTAAAAAGGATAAGAAAGAAAGAAAGACCAGGCAGGCCTGCCATCCTTATCACTGTCTCTATGTCTGTCTGTCTGATCCCCTGGAACTGGAGATGGGCCACCATATACTTGCTGGTAGTTGATCCCAGGTACTCTGTAAGAGGAGACAATGCTATTAATTGTTGAGGTTTTAGAGTGGCCCCACCCTTCTTTAAATTTTTAGAAGTATATGTGAGGCTGTGTTTATGTACATCATATGCAGACCATAAGAGGGATTTAGATTCTCCAGAATCTGACACCCTCTTCTGGAGTGTCTGAACAGCTAGAGTGTACTTATTTCTACTAAATACATAAATAAATAAATAAATAAATAAATAAATAAATAAATAAATAAATAAATAAATATTTTTTAAAAAGGATAATACAGAAAGAAAGACCTGGCACGCCTGCCATCCATATCTCTGTCTGTCTGTCTGTCTGTCTGTCTATCTGAACTCTGGGAACTGGAGATGGGCCACGAATAGTTGCTGGTAGTTGATCCCAGGTTCTCTGGAAGAGGAGTCAGTGCTGTTAATTGTTGAGCCCTTTCAGTGGCCCCACCCATCTTTAAATTTTTAGAAGTATATGTGAGGCTGTGTTTATGTACATCATATGCAGACCATAAGAGGGATTTAGTTTCTCCAGAATCTGACACCCTCTTCTGGAGTGTCTGAACAGCTACAGTGTACTTATATCTAATAAATAAATAAATAAATAAATAAATAAATAAATAAATGAATAAATAAATAAATAAATAAATAAACAAACATTTTTTTAAAAAAAGGATAAGAAAGAAAGAAAGACCAGGCAGGCCTGCCATCCTTATCACTGTCTGTCTGTCTGTCTGTCTGATCCCCTGGAACTGGAGATGGACCACCATATAGTTGCTGGTAGTTGATCCCAGGTTCTCTATAAGACGAGACAATGCTGTTAATTGTTGAGCCCTTTCAGTGTCCCCACAGATCTTTTAATTTTTAGAAGTATATGTTAGGCTGTGTTTATGTACATCATATGGAGACATTAAGAGGGAGTTAGATTCTCCAGAATCTGACACCCTCTACTGGAGTGTCTGAACAGCTACAGTGTACTTATATCTAATAATTACATAAATAAATAAATAAATAAATAAATAAATAAATAAATAAATAAATATTTTTTAAAAAGGATAAGTAAGAAAGAAAGAAAGACCAGGCAGGCCTGCCATCCTTATCTCTGTCTGTCTGTCTGTCTGTCTGATCCCCTGGAACTGGAGATGGGCCACTTTGTAGGTGCTGGAGGTTGACCCCAGGTTCTCTGGAAGAGGAGACAATGCTGTTCATTGTTGAGTCCTTTCAGTGGTCTTTTAATTTTTTAAGTATATGTGAGGCTGTGTTTATGTACATCATATTCAGACCATAAGAGGGATTTAGATTCTCTAGAATATGACACCCTCTTCTGGAGTGTCTGAAGACGGCTACAGTGTAGTTATATCTAATAAATAAATAAATAAATAAATAAATAAATAAACATTTTTTAAAAAGTATAAGAAATAAAGATAGACCAGGCAGGCCTGCCATCTTTATCTCTGTCTCTCTGTCTGTCTGTCTGTCTGTCTGATCCTCTGGAACTGGAGATGGGCCACCATAAGGTGCTGGTAGTTTATCCCAGGTTCTCTGAGAGAGGAGACAATGCTGTTAATTGTTGAGCTCTCTCAGTGGCCCCACACATCTTTAAATTTTTAGAAGTATATGTGAGGCTGTGTTTAAGTACATAATATGCAGACCATAAGAGGGATTTAGATTCTCCAGAATCTGACACCCTCTTCTGGAGTGTCTGAAGACAGCTACAGTGTACTTATATCTAATAAATACATAAATAAATATATAAATAAACATTTTTTTAAAGGATAAGAAAGAAAGAAAGACCAGGCAGGCCTGCCATCCATATCTCTGTCTGTCTGTCTGTCTGTCTATCTGATCCCTGGGAACTGGAGATGGGCCACGAATAGTTGCTGGTAGTTGATCCCAGGTTCTCTGGAAGAGGAGACAATGCTGTTAATTGTTGAGCCCTTTCAGTGGCGCCACCCATCTTTAAATATTTAGAAGTATATGTGAGGCTGTGTTTATGTACATCATATTTAGACCATAGGAGGGATTTAGATTCTCCAGAATCTGACACCCCCTTCTGGAGTGTCTGAAGACAGCTACAGTGTATTTATATCTAATAAATAAATAGATAAATAAATAAATAAATAAATAAACATTTTTTAAAAAGGATAAGAAAGAAAGAAAGACCAGGCAGGCCTGCCATCCATATATCTGTCTGTCTGTCTGTCTGTCTATCTGATCCCCGGGAACTGGAGATGGGCCACCATATAGTTGCTGGTAGTTGATCCAAGGTTTTCTGGAAGAGGAGACAATGCTGTTAATTGTTGAGCCCTTTCAGTGGCCCCACACTTCTTTAAATATTTAGAAGTATATGTGAGGCTGTGTTTATGTACATCATATTCAGATTATAAGAGGATTTAGATTCTCCAGAATCTGACATCATATACTGGAGTGTCTGAAGACAGCTACAGTGTACTTCTATATAATAAATAAATAAATAAATATATAAATAAATAAATAAATAAATAAATAAACATTTTTGAAAAAGGATAAGAAAGAAAGTAAGACCAGGCAGGCCTGCCATCCTTATCTCTGTCTGTCTTTCTGTCTGTCTGTCTGTCTGATCCACTGGAACTGGAGATGGGCCACCTTATAGTTGCTGGTAGTTGATCCCAGGTTCTCTGGAAGAGGAGACAATGCTGTTAATTGTTGAGCCCTTTCAGTGGCCCCACCCATTTTTAATTTTTAGAAGTATATGTGATGCTGTGTTTATGTACATCATATTCAGACCATAAGAGGGATTTAGATTCTCTAGAATCTGTCATCCTCTTCTGGAGTGTCTAAAGATGGGTACAGTGTACTTATATCTAATAAATACATAAATAAATAAATAAATAAACATTTTTTAAAAAGTATAAGAAATAAAGAAACACCAGTCAGTCCTGCCATCTTTATCTCTGTCTCTCTGTCTGTCTGTCTGTCTGATCCACTGAAACTGGAGATGGGCCACCATAAGGTGCTGGTAGTTGATCCCAGGTTCTCTGAAAGAGGAGACAATGATGTTAATTGTTGAGCCCTCTCAGTGGCCCCACACATCTTTAAATTTTTAGAAGTATATGTGAGGCTGTGTTTATGTACATCATATGCAGACCATAAGAGGGATTTAGATTCTCCAGAAAATGACACCCTCTTCTGGAGTGTCTGAAGACAACTACAGTGTACTTATATCTAATAAATACATA
This sequence comes from Mus caroli, assembly GCF_978045245.1. Taxonomy (NCBI): domain Eukaryota; kingdom Metazoa; phylum Chordata; class Mammalia; order Rodentia; family Muridae; genus Mus; species Mus caroli. Next base: position 1,006,825 of record NW_028227303.1, on the reverse strand, counting down.
AATAAATATATAAATAAACATTTTTTTAAAAAGGATAAGAAAGAAAGAAAGACCAGGCAGGCCTGCCATACTTATCTCTGTCTGTCTGTCTGTCTGATCCCCTGGACCTGGAGATGGGCCACCATATAGTTGCTGTTGGTTGATCCCAGGTACTCTGGAAGAGGAGACATTGCTGTTAATTGTTGAGCTTTTAGAGTGGCCCCACTCTTCTTTAAATTTATAGAAATATATGTGAGGCTCTGTTTATGTACATCATATGCAGACCATAAGAGGGATTTAGATTCTCCAGAATCTGACACCCTCTTCTGGAGTGTCTGAACAGCTACAGTGTACTTATATCTAATAAATAAATAAATAAATAAATAAATAAATAAATAAATAAATAAACAAACATTTAAAAAAAAAAGGATAAGAAAGAAAGAAAGGCCAGGAAGACTGCCATCCTTATCACTGTCTGTCTGTCTGTCTTCTGATCCCCTGGAACTGGAGATGGACCACCATATAGTTGCTGGTAATTGATTCCAGGTTCTCTATAAGAGGAGACAATGCTGTTAATTGTTGAGCCCTTTCAGTGGCCCCACACATCTTTTAATTTTTAGAAGTATATGTTAGGCTGTGTTTATGTACATCATATGCAGACCATAAGAGGGATTTACATTCTCCAGAATCTGACACCCTTTTCTGGAGTGTCTGAACAGCTACAGTGTACTTATATCTAATAAATTCAGAAATAAATAAATAAATAAACATTTTTTAAAAAGTATAAGAAATAAAGAAAGACCAGGCAAGCCTGCCATCCTTATCTCTGTCTCTCTGTCTGTCTGTCTGTCTGATCCACTGGAACTGGAGATGGCCCACCATAAGGTTCTGGTAGTTTATCCCAGGTTCTAGGAAAAAGGAGACAATGCTGTTAATTGTTGAGCCCTCTCAGTGGCCCCACACATCTTTAAATTTTTAGAAGTATATGTGAGGCTGTGTTTATGTACATCATATGCAGACCATAAGAGGGATTTAGATTCTCCAGAGTCTGACACCCTCTTCTGGAGTGTCTGAAGACAGCTACAGTGTACTTATATCTAAGAAATACATAAATAAATATATAAATAAACATTTTTTTAAAAAGGATAAGAATGAAAGAAAGACCATACAGGCCTGCCATCCTTAGCACTGTCTGTATGTCTGTCTGTCTGATCCCCTGGAACTGGAGATGGGCCACCATATAGTTGCTGGTAGTCGATCCCTGGTATTCTGGAAGAGGAGACAATGCTGTTAATTGTTGAGATTTTAGAGTGGCCCTACCCTTCTTTAAATTTTTAGAAGTATATGTGAGGCTGTGTTTAAGTACATCATATGCAGACCATAAGAGGGATTTAGATTCTCAAGAATATGACACCCTCTTCTGGAGTGTCTGAACAGCTACAGTGTACTTATATCTAATAAATACATAAATAAATGAATAAATAAATAAATAAATAAATAAATAAATAAACATTTTTTTAAAAGGATAAGACAGAAAGAAAGACCAGGCAGGCCTGCCATCCATATCTCTGTCTGTCTGTCTGTCTGTCTATCTGATCCCAGGGAACTGGAGATGGGCCACGAATAGTTGCTGGTAGTTGATCCCAGGTTCTCTGGAAGAAGAGACAATGCTGTTAGTTGTTGAGCCCTTTCAGTGGCGCCACCCATCTTTAAATATTTAGAAGTATATGTGAGGCTGTGTTTATGTACATCATATGCAGACCATAAGAGGCATTTAGATTCTCCAGAATCTGACACCCTCTTCTGGAGTGTCTGAAGACAGCTACAGTGTACTTATATCTAATAAATAAATAGATAAATAAATAAATAAATAAATAAATAAATAAATAAATAAACCTTTTTGAAAAAGGATAAGAAAGAAAGTAAGACCAGGCAGGCCTGCCATTCTTATCTCTGTCTGTCTGTCTGTCTGTCTGATTCCCTGGAACTGGAGATGTGCCACCATATAGTAGCTGGTAGTTGATCCAAGGTTCTCTGGAAGAGGAGACAATGCTGTTAATTGTTGAGCCCTTTCAGTGGCCCCACACTTTTTAAATATTTAGAAGTATATGTGAGGCTGTGTTTATGTACATCATATTCAGATTATAAGAGGATTTAGATTCTCCAGAGTCTGACACCCTCTTCTGGAGTGTCTGAAGACATCTACAGTGTACTTATATCTAATAAATCCATAAATAAATATATAAATAAACATTTTTTAAAAAAGGATAAGAAAGAAAGACCAGGCAGGCCTGCCATCCTTATCACTGTCTGTATGTCTGTGTGTCTGATCCCCTGGAACTGGAGATGGGCCACCATATAGTTGCTGGTAGTTGATCCCAGGTACTCTGGAAGAGGAGAAAATGCTGTTAATTGTTGAGCTTTTAGAGTGGCCCCACCCTTCTTTAAATTTTTAGAAGTATATGTGAGGCTGTGTTTATGTACATCATATGCAGACCATAAGAGGGATTTAGATTTTCCAGAATCTGACACCCTCTTCTGGAGTGTCTGAAGACAGCTACAGTGTACTTATATCGAATAAATACATAAATAAATATATAAATAAACATTTTTTTAAAAAGGATAAGAAAGAAAGAAAGACCAGGCAGGCCTGCCATCCTTATCACTGTCTGTATGTCTGTCTGTCTGATCCCCTGGAACTGGAGATGGGCCACCATATAGTTGCTGGTAGTTGATCCCAGGTACTCTGGAAGAGGAGACAATGCTGTTAATTGTTGAGCTTTTAGAGTAGCCCCACCCTTCTTTAAATTTTTAGAAGTATATGTGAGGCTGTGTTTATGTACATCATATGCAGACAATAAGAGGGATTTAGATTCTCCAGAATCTGACACCCTCTTCTGGAGTGTCTGAACAGCTACAGTGTACTTATATCTACTAAATACATAAATAAATAAATAAATAAATAAATAAATAAATAAATAAACATTTTTTAAAAAGGATAAGACAGAAAGAAAGACCAGGCAGGCCTGCCATCCATATCTCTGTCTGTCTGTCTGTCTGGCTATCTGATCCCTGGAAACTGGAGATGGGCCACGAATAGTTGCTGGTAGTTGATCCCAGGTTCTCTGGAAGAGGAGACAATGCTGTTAATTGTTGAGCCCTTTCAGTGGCGCCACCCATCTTTAAATATTTAGAAGTATATGTGAGGCTGTGTTTATGTACATCATATGCAGACCATAAGAGGGATTTAGATTCTCCAGAATCTGACACCCTCTTCTGGAGTGTCTGAAGACAGCTACAGTGTACTTATATCTAATAAATAAATAAATAGATAAATAAATAAATAAATAAATAAATAAACATTTTTTAAAAAGGATAAGAAAGAAAGAAAGACCAGGCAGGCCTGCCATCCATATGTCTGTCTGTCTGTCTGTCTGTCTATCTGATCCCCGGGAACTGGAGATGGGCCACCATATAGTTGCTGGTAGTTGATCCAAGGTTCTCTGGAAGAGGAGACAATGCTGTTAATTGTTGAGCCCTTTCAGTGGCCCCACACTTCTTTAAATATTTAGAAGTATATGTGAGGCTGTGTTTATGTATATCATATTCACATTATAAGAGGATTTAGATTCTCCAGAATCTGACACCCTATACTGGAGTGTCTGAAGACAACTACAGTGTACTTATATATAATAAATACATAAATAAATAAATAAATAAATAAATAAACATTTTTTTAAAAAGGATAAGAAAGAAAGTAAGACCACGCAGGCCTGCCATCCTTATCTCTGTCTCTCTGTCTGTCTGTCTGTCTGATCCCCTGGAACTGGAGATGGGCTACCATAAAGTTGCTGGTAGTTGATCCCAGGGTTCTGGAAGAGGAGACAATGCTGTTAATTGTTGAGCCCTATCAGTGGCCCTGCCCATCTTTAAATATTTAGAAGTATATGTGAGGCTGTGTTTATGTACATCATATGCAGACCATAAGAGGGATTTAGATTCTCCAGAATCTGACAGCCACTTCTGGAGTGTCTGAAGACAGCTACAGTGTACTTAATTCTAATAAATACATAAATAAGTAAATAAATAAACATTTTTTAAAAAGGATAAGAAAGAAAATAAGACCAGGCAGGCCTGCCATCCTTATCTCTGTCTGTCTGTCTGTCTGTCTACCTGATCCCCTGGAACTGTAGATGGGCCACCATATAGTTGCTGGTAGTTGATCCCAGGTTCTCTGGAAGAGGAGACAATGCTGTAAATTGTTGAGCCCTTTCAGTGGCTCCACCCATTTTTAATTTTTAGAAGTATATGTGATGCTGTGTTTATGTACATCATATTCAGACCATAAGAGGGATTTAGATTCTCTATAATCTGTCACCCTCTTGTGGAGTGTCTGAAGACGGCTACAGTGTACTTATATCTAATAAATACATATATGAATAAATAAATAAATAAACATTTTTTAAAACGAATAAGAAATAAAGAAAGACCAGGCAGGCCTTCCATACTTATCTCTGTCTCTCTGTCTGTCTGTCGGTCTGATCCACTGGAACTGGAGATGGGCCACCATAAGGTGCTGGTAGTTGATCCCAGGTACTCTGGAAGAGGAGACAATGCTGTTAATTGTTGAGCTTTTAGAGTGGCCCCACCCTTCTTTAAATTTTTAGAAGTATATGCGAGGCTGTGTTTATGTACATCATATGCAGACCATAAGAGGGATTTAGATTCTCCAGAATCTGACACCCTCTTCTGCAGTGTGTGAACAGCTACAGTGTACTTATATCTAATAAATAATTTAATAAATAAATAAACAAACATTTTTTTAAAAAAGGATAAGAAAGAAAGAAAGACCAGGCAGGCCTGCCACTCTTATCACTGTCTGTCTGTCTGTCTGTCTGATCCCCTGGAACTGGAGATGGACCACCATAGAGTTGCTGGTAGTTGATCCCAGGTTCTCTATAAGAGGAGACAATGCTGTTAATTTTTGAGCCCTTTCAGTGGCCCCACACATCTTTTAATTTTTAGAAGTATATATTAGGCTGTGTTTTTGTACATCATATGCAGACCATAAGAGGGATTTAGATTCTCCAGAATCTGACACCCTCTTCTGGAGTGTCTGAACAGCTACAGTGTACTTATATCTAATAAATGAATAAATAAATAAATAAATAAATAAATAAATAAATAAATAAATAAATAAACATTTTTTAAAAAGGATATGACAGAAAGAAAACCAGGCAGGCCTGCCATCCATATCTCTGTCTGTCTGTCTGTCTGTCAATCTGATCCCTGGGAACTGGAGATGGGCCACGAATAATTGCTGGTAGTTGATCCCAGGTTCTCTGGAAGAGGAGACCATGCTGTTAATTGTTGAGCCCTTTCAGTGGCGCCACCCATCTTTAAATATTTAGTAGTAAATGTGAGGCTGTATTTATGTACATCATATGCAGACCATAAGAGGGATTTAGATTCTCCAGAATCTGACACCCTCTTTTGGAGTGTCTGAAGACAGCTACAGTGTACTTATATCAAATAAATAAATAGATAAATAAATAAACATTTTTAAAAAGGATAAGAAAGAAAGACCAGGTAATCCTGCCATCCATATCTCTGTCTGTCTGTCTGTCTGTCTATCTGATCCCCGGGAACTGGAGTTGGGCCACCATATAGTTGCTGGTAGTTGATCCAAGGTTCTCTGGAAGAGGAGACAATGCTGTTAATTGTTGAGCCCTTTCAGTGGCCCCACACTTCTTTAAATATTTAGAAGTATATGTGAGGCTGTGTTTATGTACATCATATTCAGATTATAAGAGGATTTAGATTCTCCAGAATCTGACACCCTATACTGGAGTGTCTGCAGACAGCTACAGTGTACTTATAATAAATAAATAAATAAATAAATAAATAAATAAATAAATAAATAAACATTTTTGAAAAAGGATAAGAAAGAATGTAAGACCAGGCAGGCCTGCCATCCTTATCTCTGTCTGTCTGTGTGTCTGTCTGATCCCCTGGAACTGGAGATGGGCCACCATATAGTTGCTGGTAGTTGATCCAAGGTTCTCTGAAAGAGGAGACAATGCTGTTAATTGTTGAGCCCTCTCAGTGACCCCACACATCTTTAAATTTTTAGAAGTATATGTGAGGCTGGGTTTATGTACATCATATGCAGACCATAAGAGGGATTTAGATTCTCCAGAATCTGACACCCTCTTCTGGAGTGTCTGAACAGCTACAGTGTACTTATATCTAATAATAAATAAATAAATAAATAAATAAATAAATAAATAAATAAACGAACATTTTTTTAAAAAAAGGATAAGAAAGAAAGAAAGACCAGGTAGGCCTGCCATCATTATCCTTGTCTGTCTGTCTGTCTGTCTGATCACCTGGAACTGGAGATGGGCCACCATATAGTTGCTGGTAGTTGATCCCAGGATCTCTGGTAGAGTTGACAATGCTGTTAATTGTTGAGACCTTTAAGTGGCCCCACACATATTTTAATTTTTAGAAGTATATGTGAGGCTGTGTTTATGTAATTCATATGCAGACCATAAGAGGGATATCGATACTCCAGAATCTGACACCCTCTTCTGGAGTGTCTGAAGATAGCTACAGTGTTCTTATATCTAACAAATACATAAATAAATATATAAATAAACATTTTTTTAAAAAGGATAAGAAAGAAAGAAAGACCAGGCAGGCCTGCCATCCTTATCACTGTCTGTATGTCTGTCTGTCTTATCCCCTGGAACTGGAGATGTGCCACCATATAGTTGCTGGTAGTTGATCCCAGGTACTCTGGAAGAGGAGACAATGCTGTTAATTGTTGAGCTTTTAGAGTGGCCCCACCCTTCTTTAAATTTTTAGAAGTATATGTGAGGCTGTGTTTATGTACATCATATGCAGACCATAAGAGGGATTTAGATTCTCCAGAATCTGACACGCTCTTCTGGAGTGTCTGATCACCTACAGTGTACTTATATCTAATAAATAAATAAATAAATAAATAAATAAATAAATAAATAAATAAATAAATAAATATTTTTTTAAAAAGGATAAGAAAGAAAGAAAGACCAGGCTGGCCTACCATCCTTATCCTTGTCTGTCTGTCTGTCTGTCAGATCCCCTGGGAGTGGAGTTGGGCCACCATATAGTTGCAGGTAGTTGATCCCAGGTTCTCTGTAAGAGGAGACAATGCTGTTAATTGCTGAGCCCTTTCAGTGGCCCCCCCACCTTTATATTTTAAGAAGTAAATGTGAGGCTGTGTTTATGTACATCATATGCAGACCATAAGAGGGATTTAGATTCTCCAGAATCTGACACCTTCTTCTGGAGTGTCTGAAGACGGCTACAGTGTACTTATATCTAATATAAATATAAATAAATAAATAAACATTTTTTAAAAAGGATAAGAAAGAAAGAAAGACCAGGCAGGCCTGCCATCCTTATCTCTGTCAGTCTGTCTGTCTGTCTGATCCCCTGGAACTGGAGATGAACCATCATATAGTTGCTGGTAGTTGATCCCAGGTACTCTGGAAGAGGAGACAATGCTGTTAATTGTTGAGCTTTTAGAGTGGCCCCACCCTTCTTTAAATTTTTAGAAGTATATGTGAGGCTGTGTTTATGTACATCATATGCAGACCATAAGAGGGATTTAGATTCTCCAGAATCTGACACCCTCTTCTGTAGTGTCTGAACAGCTACAGTGTACATATATCTACTAAATACATAAATAAATAAATAAATAAACATTTTTTAAAAAGGATAAGAAAGAAAGAAAGACCAGGCAGTCCTGCCATCCATATCTCTGCCTGTCTGTCTGTCTGTCTATCTGATCCCCGGGAACTGGAGATGGGCCACCATATAGTTGCTGGTAGTTGATCCAAGGTTCTCTGGAAGAGGAGACAATGCTCTTAATTGTTGAGCCCTTTCAGTGGCCCCACACTTCTTTAAATATTTAGAAGTATATGTGAGGCTGTGTTTATGTACATCATATTCAGATTATAAGAGGATTTAGATTCTCCAGAATCTGACACCCTCTACTGGAGTGTCTGAAGACAGCTACAGTGTACTTATATGTAATAAATAAATAAATAAATAAACATTTTTTAAAAAGGATAAGAAAGAAAGTAAGACCAGGCAGGCCTGCCATCCTTATCTCTGTCTGTCTGTCTGTCTGTCTGTCTGATCCCCTGGAACTGGAGATGGGCCACCTTATAGTTGCTGGTAGTTGATCCAAGGTTCTCTGGAAGAGGAGACAATGCTCTTAATTGTAGAAACCTTTCAGTGGCCCCACACTTCTTTAAATATTTAGAAGTATATGTGAGCTGTGTTTAAGTACATCATATTCAGATTATAAGAGGATTTAGATTCTCCAGAATCTGACACCCTCTACTGGAGTGTCTGAAGACAGCTACAGTGTACTTATATATAATAAATAAATAAATGAATAAATAAATAAATAAATAAATAAATAAATAAATAAATAAACATTTTTTAAAAAGGATAGAAAGAAAGTAAGACCAGGCAGGCCTGCCATCCTTATTTCTGTCTGTCTGTCTGTCTGTCTGTCTGTCTGTCTGATCCCCTGGAACTGGAGATGGGCTACCATATAGTTGCTGGTAGTTGATCCCAGGTTCTCTGGAAGAGGAGACAATGCTGTTAATTGTTGAGCCCTATCAGTGGCCCTACCCATCTTTAAATTTTTAGAAGTGTATGTGAGGCTGTGTTTATGTCCATCATATGCAGACCAGAAGAGGGATTTAGATTCATCAGAATCTGACACCCTCTTCTGGGGTGTCTGAAGACAGCTACAGTGTACTTATATCTAATAAATACATAAATAAATACAATTTTTTAAAAAAGGATAAGAAAGAAAGAAAGACCAGAGAGGCCTGCCATACTTATCCTTGTCTGTCAGTCTGTCTGTCTGATCCCCTGGAACTGGAGATGGGCCACCATATAGTTGCTGGTAGTTGATCCAAGGTTCTCTGGAAGAGGAGACAATGCTCTTAATTGTTGAGCCCTTTCAGTGGCCCCACACTTCTTTAAATATTTAGAAGTATATGTGAGGCTGTGTTTATGTACATCATATTCAGATTATAAGAGGATTTAGATTCTCCAGAATCTGACACCCTCTACTGGAGTGTCTGAAGACAGCTACAGTGTACTTATATGTAATAAATAAATAAATAAATAAACATTTTTTAAAAAGGATAAGAAAGAAAGAAAGACCAGGCAGGCCTGCCATCCTTATCTCTGTCTGTCTGTCTGTCTGATCCCCTGGAACTGGAGATGGGCCACCATATAGTTGCTGGTAGTTGATCCAAGGTTCTCTGGAAGAGGAGACAATGCTCTTAATTGTAGAGCCCTTTCAGTGGCCCCACACTTCTTTAAATATTTAGAAGTATATGTGAGCTGTGTTTAAGTATATCATATTCAGATTATAAGAGGATTTAGATTCTCCAGAATCTGACAACCTCTACTGGAGTGTCTGAAGACAGCTACAGTGTACTTATAATAAATAAATAAATAAATAAATAAATAAATAAATAAATAAATAAATAAATAAATAAACATTTTTTAAAAAGGATAAGAAAGAAAGTAAGACCAGGCAGGCCTGCCATCCTTATCTCTGTCTGTCTGTCTGTCTGTCTGATCCCCTGGAACTGGAGATGGGCCACCATATAGTTGCTGGTAGTTGATCCAAGGTTCTCTGGAAGAGGAGACAATGCTCTTAATTGTTGATCCCTTTCAGTGGCCCCACCCATTTTTAATTTTTAGAAGTATATGTGATGCTGTGTTTATGTACATCATATTCAGACCATAAGAGGGATTTAGATGCTCTAGAATCTGTCACCCTCTTATGGAGTGTCTGAAGACGGCTACAGTGTACTTATATCTAATAAATAAATAAATAAATAAATAAATAAATAAATAAATAAATAAATAAACATTTTTTAAATAGTATAAGAAAGAAAGTAAGACCAGGCAGGCCTGCCATCCTTATCTCTGTCTCTCTGTCAGTCTGTCTGTCTGATCCACTGGAACTGGAGATGGGCCACCATAAGGTGCTGGTAGTTTATCCCAGGTTCTCTGAAAGAGGAGACAATGCTGTTAATTGTTGAGCCCTCTCAGTGGCCCCACACATCTTTAAATTTTTAGAAGTATATGTGAGGCTGTATTTATGTACATCATATGCAGACCATAAGAGGGATTTAGATTCTCCAGAATCTGACACCCTCTTCTGGAGTGTCTGAAGACAGCTACAGTGTACTTATATCTAATAAATACATAAATAAATATATAAATAAACATTTTTTTAAAAAGGATAAGAAAGAAAGAAAGACCAGGCAGGCCTGCCATCCTTATCACTGTCTGTATGTCTGTCTGTCTGATCCCCTGGAACTGTAGATGTGCCACCATATAGTTGCTGGTAGTTGATCCCAGGTACTCTGGAAGAGGAGACAATGCTGTTAATTGTTGAGCTTTTAGAGTGGCCCCACCCTTCTTTAAATTTTTAGAAGTATATGTGAGGCTGTGTTTATGTACATCATATGCAGACCATAAGAGGGATTTAGATTCTCCAGAATCTGACACGCTCTTCTGGAGTTTCTGAACAGCTACAGTGTACTTATATCTAATAAATACATAAATACATAAATAAATAAATAAATAAATAAATAAATAAATAAATAAATAAATAAATATTTTTTTAAAAAGGATAAGAAAGAAAGAAAGACCAGGCTGGCCTACCATCCTTATCCTTGTCTGTCTGTCTGTCTGTCAGATCCCCTGGGAGTGGAGATGGGCCACCATATAGTTGCAGGTAGTTGATCCCAGGTTCTCTGTAAGAGGAGACAATGCTGTTAATTGCTGAGCCCTTTCAGTGGCCCCCCCACCTTTATATTTTAGGAAGTAAATGTGAGGCTGTGTTTATGTACATCATATGCAGACCATAAGAGGGATTTAGATTCTCCAGAATCTGACACCTTCTTCTGGAGTGTCTGAAGACGGCTACAGTGTACTTATATCTAATAAACAAATAAATAAATAAACATTTTTTTAAAAGGATAAGAAAGAAAGAAAGACCAGGCAGGTCTGCCATCCTTATCTCTGTCAGTCTGTCTGTCTGTCTGATCCCCTGGAACTGGAGATGGGCCACCATATAGTTGCTGGTAGTTGATCCCAGGTACTCTGGAAGAGGAGACAATGCTGTTAATTGTTGAGCTTTTAGAGTGGCCCCACCCTTCTTTAAATATTTAGAAGTGTATGTGAGGCTGTGTTTATGTACATCATATGCAGACCATAAGAGGGATTTAGATTCTCCAGAATCTGACACCCTCTTCTGTAGTGTCTGAACAGCTACAGTGTACATATATCTACTAAATACATAAATAAATAAATAAATAAACATTTTTTAAAAAGGATAAGAAAGAAAGAAAGACCAGGCAGTCCTGCCATCTCTGCCTGTCTGTCTGTCTGTCTATCTGATCCCCGGGAACTGGAGATGGGCCACCATATAGTTGCTGGTAGTTGATCCAAGGTTCTCTGGAAGAGGAGACAATACTCTTAATTGTTGAGCCCTTTCAGTGGCCCCACACTTCTTTAAACATTAGAAGTATATGTGAGGCTGTGTTTATGTACATCATATTCAGATTATAAGAGGATTTAGATTCTCCAGAATCTGACACCCTCTACTGGAGTGTCTGAAGACAGCTACAGTGTACTTATATGTAATAAATAAATAAATAAATAAATAAACATTTTTTAAAAAGGATAAGAAAGAAAGTAAGACCAGGCAGGCCTGCCATCCTTATCTCTGTCTGTCTGTCTGTCTGTCTGTCTGATCCCTTGGAACTGGAGATGGGCCACCATATAGTTGCTGGTAGTTGATCCAAGGTTCTCTGGAAGAGGAGACAATGCTCTTAATTGTAGAAACCTTTCAGTGGCCCCACACTTCTTTAAATATTTAGAAGTATATGTGAGCTGTGTTTAAGTACATCATATTCAGATTATAAGAGGATTTAGATTCTCCAGAATCTGACACCCTCTACTGGAGTGTCTGAAGACAGCTACAGTGTACTTATATATAATAAATAAATAAATGAATAAATAAATAAATAAATAAATAAATAAATAAATAAACATTTTTTAAAAAGGATAGAAAGAAAGTAAGACCAGGCAGGCCTGCCATCCTTATTTCTGTCTGTCTGTCTGTCTGTCTGTCTGTCTGATCCCCTGGAACTGGAGATGGGCTACCATATAGTTGCTGTTAGTTGATCCCAGGTTCTCTGGAAGAGGAGACAATGCTGTTAATTGTTGAGCCCTATCAGTGGCCCTACCCATCTTTAAATTTTTAGAAGTTTATGTGAGGCTGTGTTTATGTACATCATATGCAGACCAGAAGAGGGATTTAGATTCATCAGAATCTGACACCCTCTTCTGGGGTGTCTGAAGACAGCTACAGTGTACTTATATCTAATAAATACATAAATAAATACAATTTTTTAAAAAAGGATAAGAAAGAAAGAAAGACCAGGCAGGCCTGCCATAATTATCCTTGTCTGTCTGTCTGTCTGTCTGATACCCTGGGAGTGGAGATGGGCCACCATATAGTTGCAGGTAGTTGATCCCAGGTTCTCTAAAAGAGGAGACAATGCTGTTAATTGCTGAGCCCTTTCATTGCCCCCCCCCACCTTTAAATTTTAAGAAGTAAACATGAGCCTGTGTTTATGTACATCATATGCAGACCATAAGAGGGATTTTGATTCTCCAGAATCTGACACCTTCTTCTGGAGTGTCTGAAGACGGCTACAGTGTACTTATATCTAATAAACATATAAATAAATAAATAAACATTTTTTAAAAAGGATGAGAAAGAAAGAAAGACCAGGCAGGCCTGCCATCCTTATTTCTGTCAGTCTATCTGTCTGTCAGTCTGTCTGATCCCTTGGAACTGGAGATGGGCCACCATATAGTTGCTGTTAGTTGATCCTAGGTTCTCTGGAAGAGGAGACAATGCTGTTAATTGTTGAGCCCTTTCAGTGGCTCCACATATCTTTAAATTTTTAGAAGTATATGTTAGGCTGTGTTTATGTACATCATATGCAGACCATAAGAGGAATTTAGATTCTCCAGAATCTGACACCCTCTTCTGGAGTGTCTGAAGACAACTACAGTGTACTTATATCTAATAAATACATATATAAATAAATATAAATAAATAAATAAAAATTATTTTAAAAGAATAAGAAAGAAAGAAAGACCAGGCAGGCCTGCCATCCTAATCTCTGTCTGTCTGTCTGTCGGTCTGATCTCCTGGAACTGGAGATGGGCCACCTTGCAGTTGCTGGTAGTTGATCCTAAGTTCTCTGGAAGAGGAGACAATGCTGTTAATTGTTGAGCCCTCTCAGTGGCCCCACACATTTTTAAATTTTTAGAAGTATATGTGAGGTTGTGTTTATGTACATCATATGCAGACCATAAGAGGGAATTAGATTCTCCAGAATCTGACACCCTCTTCTGGAGTGTCAGAAGACAGCTACAGTGTACTTATATCTAATAAATACATAAATAAATATATAAATAAACATTTTTTTAAAAAGGATAAGAAAGGAAGAAAGACCAGGCAGGCCTGCCATCCTTATCACTGTCTGTATGTCTGTCTGTCTGATCCCCTGGAACTGAAGATGGGCCACCATATAGTTGCTGGTAGTTGATCCCAGGTACTCTGGAAGAGGAGACAATACTGTTAATTGTTGAGCTTTAAGAGTGGCCCCACCCTTCTTTAAATTTTTAGAAGTATATGTGAGGCTGTGTTTATGTACATCATATGCAGACTATAAGAGGGATTTAGATTCTCCAGAATCTGACACCCTCTTCTGGTGTGTCTGAAGACAGCTACAGTGTACTTATATCTAATAAATACATAAATAAATAAATAAATAAATAAATAAATAAATAAATAAATTTTTTTTAAAAGGATAAGAAAGAAAGAAAGACCAGGCTGGCCTGCCATCCTTATCCTTGTCTCTCTGTCTGTCTGTCTGATCCCCTGGGAGTGGAGATGGGCCACCATATAGTTGCAGGTATTTGATCCCAGGTTCTCTGTAAGAGGAGACAATGCTGTTAATTGCTGAGCCCTTTCAGTGCCCCCCCCACATTTATATTTTAAGAAGTAAATGTGAGGCTGTGTTTATGTACATCATATGCAGACCATAAGAGGGATTTAGATTCTCCAGAATCTGACACCTTCTTCTGGAGTGTCTGAAGACGGCTACAGTGTACTTATATCTAATAAAAATATAAATAAATAAATAAACATTTTTTAAAAAGGATAAGAAAGAAAGAAAGACCAGGCAGGCCTGCCATCCTTATCTCTGTCAGTCTGTCTGTCTGTCAGTCTGTCTGATCCCTTGGAACTGGAGATGGGCCACCATATAGTTGCTGTTAGTTGATCCCAGGTTCTCTGGAAGAGGAGACAATGCTGTTAATTGTTGAGCCCTTTCAGTGGCTCCACCTATCTTTAAATTTTTAGAAGTATATGTTAGGCTGTGTTTATGTACATCATATGCAGACCATAAGAGGGATTTAGATTCTCCAGAATCTGACACCCTCTTCTGGAGTGTCTGAAGACAACTACAGTGTACTTATATCTAATAAATAAATAAATAAATAAATAAATAAATAAATAAATAAATAAATAAGTAAATAAATAAACAAACATTATTTTAAAAGGATAAGAAAGAAAGAAAGACCAGACAGGCCTGCCATCCTTATCTCTGTCTGTCTGTCTGTCTGTCTGATCCCCTGGAACTGGAGATGGGCCACCTTGTAGTTGCTGGTAGTTGATCCTAAGTTCTCTGGAAGAGGAGACAATGCTGTTAATTGTTGAGCCCTTTCAGTGGCCCCACCCATTTTTAATTTTTAGAAGTATATGTGATACTGTGTTTATGTACATCATATTCAGAACATAAGAGGGATTTAGATTCTCTAGAATCTGTCACCCTCTTCTGGAGCTTCTGAAGACGGCTACAGTGTACTTATATCTAATAAATACATAAATAAATAAATAAATAAATAAACATTTTTTAAAAAGTATAAGAAATAAAGAAAGACTTGGCAGGCCTGCCATCCTTATCTTTGTCTCTCTGTCTGTCTGTCTGTCTGACCCACTGGAACTGGAGATGGGCCACCATAATGTGCTGGTAGTTTATCCCAGGTTCTCTGAAAGAGGAGACAATGCTGTTAATTGTTGAGCCCTCTCAGTGGCCCCAAACATCTTTAAATTTTTAGAAGTATATGTGAGGCTGTGTTTATGTACATCTTATGCAGACCATAAGAGGGATTTAGATTCTCCAGAATCTGACACACTCTTCTGGAGTGTCTGAAGACAGCTACAGTGTACTTATATCTAATAAATACATAAATAAATATATAAATAAACATTTTTTTATAAAAAGGATAAGAAAGAAAGAAAGACCAGGCAGGCCTGCCATCCTTATCACTGTCTGTATGTCTGTCTGTCTGATCCCCTGGAACTGGAGATGGGCCATCATATAGTTGCTGGTAGTTGATACCAGCTACTCTGGAAGAGGAGACAATGCTGTTAATTGTTGAGCTTTTAGAGTGGCCCCACCCTTCTTTAAATTTTTAGAAGTATATGTGAGGCTGTGTTTATGTACATCATATGCAGACCATAAGAGGGATTTAGATTCTCCAGAATTTGACACACTCTTCTGGAGTGTCTGAACAGCTACAGTGTACTTATATCTAATAAGTAAATAAATAAATAAATAAACAAACATTTTTTTAAAAAAAGGATAAGAAAGAAAGAAAGAAAGACCAGGCAGGCCTGCCATCCTTATCACTGTCTGTCTGTCTGTCTGTCTGATCCCCTGGAACTGGAGATGGACCACCATATAGTTGCTGGTAGTTGATCCCAGGTTCTCTATAAGAGGAGACAATGCTGTTAATTGTTGAGCCCTTTCAGTGGCCCCACACATCTTTTAATTTTTAGAGGTATATGTTCGGCTGTGTTTATGTACATCTTATGCAGACCATAAGAGGGATTTAGATTCTCCAGAATTTGACACCCTCTTCTGGAGTGTCTGAATAGCTACAGAGTACTTATATCTAATAAATACATAAATAAATAAATAAATAAATAAATAAATAAATAAATAAATAAATAAACATTTTTTAAAAGGATAAGAAAGAAAGTAAGACCAGGCAGGCCTGCCATCCTTATCTCCGTCTCTCTGTCTGTCTGTCTGTCTGATCCACTGGAACTGTAGATGGGCCACCATAAGGTGCTGGTAGTTTATCCCAGGTTCTCTGAAAGAGGAGACAATGCTGTTAATTGTTGAGCCCTCTCAGTGGCCCCACACATCTTCAAATTTTTAGAAGTATATGTGAGGCTGTGTTTATGTACATCATATGCAGACCATAAGAGGGATTTAGATTCTCCAGAATCTGGCACCCTCTTCTGGAGTGTCTGAAGACAGCTACAGTGTACTTATATCTAATAAATACATAAATAAATATATAAATAAACATTTTTTTAAATAGGATAAGAAAGAAAGAAAGACCAGGCAGGCCTGCCATCCTTATCACTGTCTATATGTCTGTCTGTATGATCCCCTGGAACTGAAGATGGGCCACCATATAGTTGCTGGTAGTTGATCCCAGGTTCTCTGGAAGAGGAGACAATGCTGTTAATTGTTGAGCTTTTAGAGTGGCCCCACCCTTCTTTAAATTTTTAGAAGTATATATGAGGCTGTGTTTATGTACATCATATGCAGACCATAAGAGGGATTTAGATTCTCCAGAATCTGACACCCTCTTCTGGAATGTCTGAACAGCTACAGTGTACTTATATCTACTAAATAAATAAATAAATAAATGAATAAACATTTTTTAAAAAGGATAAGACAGAAAGAAAGAACAGGCAGGCCTGCCATCCATATCTCTGTCTGTCTGTCTGTCTGTCTATCTGATCCCTGGGAACTGGAGATGGGCCACGAATAGTTGCTGGTAGTTGATCCCAGGTTCTCTCGAAGAGGAGAAAATGCTGTTAATTGTTGAGCCCTTTCAGTGGCGCCACCCATCTTTAAATATTTAGAAGTATATGTGAGGCTGTGTTTATGTACATCATATGAAGACCATAAGAGGGATTTAGATTCTCCAGAATCTGACACCCACTTCTGGAGTGTCTGAAGACAGCTACAGTGTACTTATATCTAATAAATAAATAGATAAATAAATAAATAAATAAATAAATAAACATTTTTTAAAAAGGATAAGAAAGAAGAAAGACCAGGCAGGCCTGCCATCCATATCTCTGTCTGTCTGTCTGTCTGTCTATCTGATCCCCGGGAACTGGAGATGGGCCACCATATAGTTGCTGGTAGTTGATCCAAGGTTCTCTGGGAGATGAGCCAATGCTGTTAATTGTTGAGCCCTTTAAGTGGCCCCACACTTCTTTAAATATTTAGAAGTATATGTGAGGCTGTGTTTATGTACATCATATTCTGATTATAAGAGGATTTAGATTCTCCAGAAACTGACACCCTATACTGGAGTGTCTGAAGACAGCTACAGTGTACTTATATGTAATAAATACATAAATAAATAAATAAATAAATAAATAAATAAATAAATAAATAAACATTTTTTAAAAAGGATAAGAAAGAAAGTAAGACCTGGCAGGCCTGCCATCCTTATCTCTGTCTGTCTGTCTGTCTGTCTGATCCCCTGGAACTGGAGATGGGCCACCATATAGTTGCTGGTAGTTGATCCAAGGTACTCTGGAAGAGGAGCCGGTGCTGTTAATTGTTGAGCCCTTTCAGTGGCCCCACACTTCTTTAATATTTAGAAGTATATGTGAGGCTGTGTTTATGTACATCATATTCAGATTATAAGAGGATTTAGATTCTCCAGAATCTGACACCCTCTACTGGAGTGACTGAAGACAGCTACAGTGTACTTATATATAATAAATACATAAATAAATAAATAAATAAATAAATAAATAAATAAACATTTTTTAAAAAGGATAAGAAAGAAAGAAAGACCAGGCAGGCCTGCCATCCATATCCCTGCCTGTCTGTCTGTCTGTCTATCTGATCCCCGGGAACTGGAGATGGGCCACCATATAGTTGCTGGTAGTTGATCCAAGGTTCTCTGGAAGAGGAGACAATGCTCTTAATTGTTGAGCCCTTTCAGTGGCCCCACACTTCTTTAAATATTTAGAAGTATATGTGAGGCTGTGTTTATGTACATCATATTCAGATTATAAGAGGATTTAGATTCTCCAGAATCTGACACCCTCTACTGGAGTGTCTGAAGACAGCTACAGTGTACTTATATATAATAAATACATAAATAAATAAATAAATAAATAAATAAATAAATAAACATTTTTTAAAAGGGATAAGAAAGAAAGTAAGACCAGGCAGGCCTGCCATCCTTACCTCTGTCTGTCTGTCTGTCTGTCTGATCCCCTGGAACTGGAGATGGGCTACCATATAGTTGCTGGTAGTTGATCCCAGGATCTCTGGAAGAGGAGACAATGCTGTTAATTGTTGAGCCCTATCAGTGGCCCTACCCATCTTTAAATTTTTAGAAGTGTATGTGAGGCTGTGTTTATGTACATCATATGCAGACCAGAAGAGGGATTTAGATTCATCAGAATCTGACACCCTCTTCTGGAGTGTCTGAAGACAGCTACAGTGTACTTATATCTAATAAATACATAAATAAATAAATAAATAAATAAATAAATAAATAAATAAACATTATTTAAACCGGATAAGAAAAAAATAAAGACCAGGCAGGCCTACCATCCTTATCTCTGTCTGTCTCTCTGTCTGTCGTTCTGATCCCCTGGAACTAGAGATGGGCCACCATATAGGTGCTGGTAGTTGATCCCAGGACCTCTGGAAGAGGAGACAATGCTGTTAATTGTTGAGCGCTTTCAGTGGCCCCACCCATCGTTACATATTTAGTAGTATATGTGAGGCTGTGTTTATGTACATCATATGCAGACCTTAATAGGGATTTCGATTCTCCAGAATCTGACAACCTCTTCTGGAGTGTCTGAAGACAGCTACAGTGTACTTATATCTAATAAATACATAAATAAATAAAAATTTTTTAAAAAGGATAAGAAAGAAAGAAAGACCATGCAGGCCTGCCATCCTTATCCTTGTCTGTCTGTCTGATCCCCTGGGAGTGGAGATGGGCCACCATATAGTTGCAGGTAGTTGATCCCAGGTTCTCTGTAAGAGGAGACAATGCTGTTAATTGCTGAGCCCTTTCAGTGGCCCCCCCCCACCTTTAAATTTTAAGAAGTAAATGTGAGGCTGTGTTTATGTACATCATATGCAGACCATAAGAGGGATTTAGATTCTCCAGAATCTGACACCTTCTTCTGGAGTGTCTGAAGACGGCTACAGTGTACTTATATCTAATAAACAAATAAATAAATAAACATTTTTTAAAAAGGATAAGAAAGAAAGAAAGACCAGGCAGGCCTGCCATCCTTATTTCTGTCACTCTGTCTGTCTGTCAGTCTGTCTGATCCCTTGGAACTGGAGATGGGCCATCATATAGTTGCTGTTAGTTGATCCCAGGTTCTCTGGAAGAGGAGACAATGCTGTTAATTGTTGAGCCCTTACAGTGGCTCCACCTATCTTTAAATTTTTAGAAGTATATGTTAGGCTGTGTTTATGTACATCATATGCAGACCATAAGAGGGATTTAGATTCTCCAGAATCTGACACCCTCTTCTGGACTGTCTGAAGACAACTACAATGTACTTATATCTAATAAATAAAAAAATAAATAAATAAATAAATAAATAAATAAACATTATTTTAAAAGGATAAGAAATAAAGAAAGACCAGGCAGGCCTGCCATCCTTATCTCTGTCTGTCTGTCTGTCTGTCTGATCCCCTGGAACTGGAGATGGGCCACTTTTTAGGTGCTGGTAGTTGATCCCAGGTTCTCTGGAAGAGGAGACAATGCTGTTAATTGTTGAGCCCTCTCAGTGGCCCCACACATCTTTAAATTTTTAGAAGTATATGTGAGGCTGTGTTTATGTACATCATATGCAGACCATAAGAGGGATTTAGATTCTCCAGAATCTGACACCCTCTTCTGGAGTGTCTGAAGACAGCTACAGTGTACTTATATCTAATAAATACATAAATAAATATATAAATAAACATTTTTTTAAAAAGGATAAGAAAGAAAGAAAGACCAGACAGGCCTGCCATCCTTATCTCTGTCTGTCTGTCTGTGTGTCTGATCCTCTGGAATTGGAGATGGGCCACCATAGAGTTGCTTGTAGTTGATCCCAGGTTCTCTGGAAAAGGAGACAATGCTGTTAATTGTTGAGCCCTTTCAGTGGCCCCACCCATTTTTAAATTTTTAGAAGTATATGCGAGGCTGTGTTTATGTACCGAATATGCAGACCATAAGAGGGATTTAGATTCTCCAGAATCTGACACCCTCTTCTGGAGTGTCTGAAGACAGCTACCGTGTACTTATATCTAATAAATTCATAAATAAACAAATAAACATTTTTAAAAAAGGATAATAAAGAAAGAGAGACCAGGCAGGCCTGCTATCCTTGTCTGTCTGTCTGATCCCCTGCAACTGGAGATGGGCCACCATATAATTGCTGGTAGTTGATCCCAGGTTCTCTGGAAGAGGTGTAAGTGCTGTTAATTGTTGAGCCTTTTCAGTGGCCCCACCCATCTTTAAATTTTTAGAAGTATATGTGAGGCTGTGTTCATGTACATCATATGCAGACCATAAGATGGATATAGATTCTCCAGAATCTGACACCCTCTTCGGGAGTGTTTGAAGACAGCTACAGTGTACTTATATCTAATAAATACATACTTAAATTAATAAACATTTTTTAAAAAGGATAAGAAAGAATGAAAGACCAGGTAGGCCTGAAATCCTTAACTCTATCTGTCTGTATGTCTGTCTGTCTGTCTGATCCCCTGGAACTGGAGATGAGCCACCATATAGTTGCTCGTAGTTGATCCCAGGTTCTCCATAAGAGGAGACAATGCTGTTAATTGTTGACCCCTTTCATTGGCCCCACACATCTTTAAATTTTAAGATGTAAATGTGAGGCTGTGTTTATGTACATCATATGCAGACCATAAGAGGGATATAGATTCTCCAGAATCTGACACCCTCTTCTAGAGTGTCTGAAGACAGCTACAGTGTACTTATATCTAATAAATAAATAAATAAATAAATAAATAAATAAATAAACATTTTTTAAAGGGATAAGAAAGAAAGAAAAACCAGGCAGGCCTGCCATCCTTGTCTGTCTTTCCCTCTGTCTGTCTGTCTTGCCTAGCCCCTTGAGTAGCCTAGCCTAGTCCCTTGCCTTGACTAGCCCAGCCCCTTGCCTAGCCTAGCCTAGCCCAGCCCTGCCTTGCCTAGCCCTGCCTATCCCTGTCTTCAACCAGGCTGGCCTCGAACTCAGAAACTGACTGCCTCTGCCTACAGAGTGCTCTCATTAAGAGCTCGAGCCACCACTGACTGTTTGGTTTTCTAAGTCTTACATAGGTATGGTCTGTTTCTCAGCTGTGAAACCCTAATTAACACATGCAGTCTGTCCTAGGTCAGCCATAGCTACAGACTGAGGCCTTTTCTAAAACAAAACAAAAGAAAACAAAAAATAGAAATAATAAAATAAATAAATTAAGCAACCACATGATATCTTTTCTTTCTTTCAATGATACTCAGAGCTTGAAGCAGTTCACCCATGAGACCTCAGCTCCGGACATTGAGGCTCTTTCCCTAACAAGTATTATGGCTGAACCTGAGGGGTTCTACTGCTGATTTGTGTCCCCCACTTTAAAAAAATAGTTGTTTTCAAAGGCTGCAGGTTCTTAGCCCTGTTCCTTGTTACAGTTGAGTCACAGCCCTGAAAGTTCAGTGGTAGTTAAAGGCACTGAGAAGGGCTTCCTATAGACATCAAAGACCAAGTCTTTGTTTTTAAAAATTTAATCTGGATTCCCCCACCCCCTGGCATCCTTAAAATTCCTAGAAAGGAAGGCAGGGACCTGGGCAGAAGTGTGCAAGGCTACTGGTGTTTGTAAGTGGTAACAGAAAGCTTTCTCTTGTTGGTACCCTACCCCAAGTTACACTGTCACTTCTTTTTCCTAGTTGTTGTTTTGTTGGTTTGTATTCTCAACATAGACCCTTTTCCTTCCTAACCTTGGCTGTCCTGAACCTTACTGTCCTTGAACTCAGTGATTTGCCTGTCTTGCTGGGATGAAACTGTGAGCTACCATCCAGAAGGAAGCACCCTGCTGAGGTTAGATTGGGGTCTCTTCATTTTCCTCTATGAACATGCATATGGCAGGCCTGTTCTTTCTTTTTTACTTTTCCTTTTCTTTTTAAAGATTTATTTATTTATTATATTTAAGTATGCTGTAGCTATCTTCAGACAGTCCAGAAGAGGGTGTCAGAATCTGAAGAATCTAAATCATTCTTATTGTCTGCATATGATGTATATAAACACAGCCTCACATATACTCAAAAAAAAAAAAAAAGAAAGATGTGGCTACAGAGAGGGCTCAACAATTAAGAGCATTGTCTCCTCTTCCAGAGAACCTGGGCTCAATTACCAGTATTATATATGGTGGCCCATCTCCAGTTCCAGGGGATCTAATACTCTGTTCTGGAGTCTGTGGGCACAGCATACACATGCAAAACATTCTTACACAATCATTGAGAGAGGAGAGAGAGGGGTTGAGAGAGAGGGGAGGTAATCATACCTCCTGACGAGTTTGAAGACCTGAGCTTCATCACTCACACAAATAAATAAATGCAAAATATTTTTTTATAAATAAACTCTGCCATTGCCCTTTAAAAATTCCTAGAAAACAAGTTTTATAAGCAACAGTTATATTTACTATATCTAAAGGACAGTCATGAGCATATTCAATAAATAGAAAAAGGCCTGTTAGTCTTAGAAATGGAAAAGACAAACCAAGGAAGGTTTGCAATTACATAATGAGGCAGCTCAGCCCAGCTCTAAGGTTGGAAATAAGACTCGAGAATAGGATACACCTGAAGACAGCCAGCCATTGTTTTTTGTTTGGAGGCTGAAAGGATACACCTGAAGACAGCCAATGCTGTGTGATGGTGATCTGGTATTTTTTTTTTTTTAATTTTTAAAAACTTTAACACTTTTTATAAAACTTTTATAAAAACTTTTTATTATAAACTTTTCTTTCTTTCTTTCTTTCTTTCCTCACCCTAGCCCCTACCCTAGCCCTGTCTTTCACCAGGGTGGCCTCAAACTCAGAAACTGACTGCCTCTGCCTACAGAGTGCTCTCATTAAGAGCTTGAGCCACCACTGAATGTAGGGTTTTCTAAGCCTTACCTTGCTATTGGTGTCTGTTCCCAGCTGTGAAACCCTAATTAACACAAGTAGGCAGTCCTGGGTCAGCCAGAGCTACAGACTGAGGACTTCTCTAAAAACAAATAAAACAAAACAAAACAACAAATAGAAATAATAATATACATAAATTAAGCAACCACAGCATAGCTTTTCTCTATCTAGGTGGTACTCAGAAATTACAGCAGTTGGCCTGTGACACCTCAGCTCAGTATATGTGAGGCTGTGTTTATGTACATCATATGCAGACCATAAGAGGGATTTACATTCTCCAGAATCTGACACCCTCCTCTGG
The DNA here is from genome assembly GCF_978045245.1 of Mus caroli. Lineage (NCBI taxonomy): Eukaryota > Metazoa > Chordata > Mammalia > Rodentia > Muridae > Mus > Mus caroli. Next base: position 983,104 of record NW_028227303.1, on the reverse strand, counting down.
AGTGTCTAAAGAAAGCTACAGTGTACTTATATCTAAGAAATACATAAATAAATAAATAAATAAATAAATAAATAAATAAATAAATAAATATTTTTTAAAAAGGATAAGAAAGAAAGAAAGACCAGGCAGGCCTGCCATCCTTATCTCTGTCTGTCTGTCTGTCTGATCCCGTGGAACTGGAGATGGGCCACCTTGTAGGTGCTGGTAGTTGATCCCACGTTCTCTGGAAGAGGAGACAATGCTGTTAATTATTGAGCCCTTTCAGTGGCCCCACCCATTTTTAATTTTTAGAAGTATATGTAAGGCTGTGTTTATGTACATCTTATTCAAACCATAAGAGGGATTTAGATTCTCCAGAATCTGACACCCTCTTCTGTTGTGTCTGAAGACGGCTGCAGTGTACTTATATCTAATAAATACATAAATAAATGAATAAATAAATAAATAAACATTTTTTAAAAAGTATAAGAAATAAAGAAAGACCAGGCAGGCCTTCCATCCTTATCTCTGTCTCTCTGTCTGTCTGTCTGTCTGATCCACTGGAACTGGAGTTGGGCCACCATAAGGTGCTGGTAGTTTATCCCAGGTTCTCTGAAAGAGGAGACAATGCTGTTAATTGTTGAGCCCTCTCAGTGGCCCCACACATCTTTAAATTTTTAGAAGTATATGTGAGGCTTTGTTTATGTACATCATATGCAGACCATAAGAGGGATTTAGATTCTCCAGAATCTGACACCCTCTTCTGGAGTGTCTGAAGACAGCTACAGTGTACTTATATCTAATAAATACATAAATAAATATATAAATAAACATTTTTTTTAAAAAGGATAAGAAAGAAAGAAAGACCAGGCAGGCCTGCCATCCTTAGCACTGTCTGTATGTCTGTCTGTCTGATCCCCTGGAACTGGAGATGGGCCACCATATAGTTGCTGGTAGTTGATCCCAGGTACTATGGAAGAGGAGACAATGCTGTTAATTGTTGAGCTTTTAGAGTGCCCCACCCTTCTTTAAATTTTTAGAAGTATATGTGAGGCTGTGTTTATGTACATCATATGCAGACCATAAGAGGGATTTAGATTCTCCAGAATCTGACACGCTCTTCTGTAGTGTCTGAAAAGCTACAGTGTACTTATATCTACTAAATACATAAATAAATAAATAAATAAATAAATAAATAAATAAATAAACATTTTTTAAAAAGGATAAGAAAGAAAGTAAGACCAGGCAGGCCTGCCATCCTTATCTCTCTCTGTCTGTCTGTCTGATCCCCTGGAACTGGAGATGGGCCACCATATATTTGCTGGTAGTTGATCCAAGGTTCTCTGGAAGAGGAGACAATGCTCTTAATTGTTGAGCCCTTTCAGTGGCCCCACACTTCTTTAAATATTTAGAAGTATATGTGAGCTGTGTTTATGTACATCATATTCAGATTATAAGAGGATTTAGATTCTCCAGAATCTGACACCCTCTAGTGGAGTGTCTGAAGACAGCTACAGTGTACTTATATATAATAAATACATAAATAAATAAATAAATAAATAAATAAATAAACATTTTTTAAAAAGGATAAGAAAGAAAGTAAGACCAGGCAGGCCTGCCATCCTTATCTCTGTCTGTCTGTCTGTCTGTCTGTCTGATCCCCTGGAACTGGAGATGGGCTACCATATAGTTGCTGGTAGTTGATCCCAGGTTCTCTGGAAGAGGAGACAATGCTGTTAATTGTTCAGCCCTATCAGTGGCCCTACCCATCTTTAAATTTTTAGAAGTGTATGTGAGGCTGTGTTTATGTACATCATATGCAGACCAGAAGAGGGATTTAGATTCATCAGAATCTGACACCCTCTTCTGGAGTGTCTGAAGACAGCTACAGTGTACTTATATCTAATAAATACATAAATAAATACATTTTTTTTAAAAAGTATAAGAAAGAAAGAAAGACCAGGCAGGCCTGCCATCCTTATCCTTTTCTGTCTGTCTGTCTGTCTGATCCCCTGGGAGTGGAGATGGGCCACCATATAGTTGCAGGTAGTTGATCCCAGGTTCTCTGTAAGAGGAGATAATGCTGTTAATTGCTGAGCCCTTTCAGTGGCCCCCCCCACCTTTAAATTTTAAGAAGTAAAGGTGAGGCTGTGTTTATGTACATCATATGCAGTCCATAAGAGGGATTTAGATTCTCCAGAATATGACACCTTCTTCTGGAGTGTCTGAAGACGGCTACAGTGTACTTATATCTAATAAACATATAAATAAATAAATAAACATTTTTTAAAAAGGATAAGAAAGAAAGAAAGACCAGGCAGGCCTGCCATCCTTATCTCTTCAGTCTGTCTGTCTGTCAGTCTGTCTGATCCCTTGGAACTGGAGATGGGCCACCATATAGTTGCTGTTAGTTGATCCCAGGTTCTCTGGAAGAGGAGACAATGCTGTTAATTGTTGAGCCCTTTCAGTGGCTCCAACTATCTTTAAATTTTTAGAAGTATATGTTAGGCTGTGTTTATGTACATCATATGCAGACCATAAGAGGGATTTAGATTCTCCAGAATCTGACACCCTCTTCTGGAGTGTCTGAAGACAACTACAGTATACTTATATCTAATAAATTCATATATAAATAAATATAAATAAATAAATAAACAATATTTTAAAAGGATAAGAAAGAAAAAAAGACCAGGCAGGCCTGCCATCCTAATCTCTGTCTGTCTGTCTGTCTGTCTGATCCCCTGGAACTGGAGATGGGCCACCTTGTAGTTGCTGGTAGTTGATCCCAGGTTCTCTGGAAGAGGAGACAATGCTGTTAATTGTTGAGCCCTTCAGTGGCCCCACCCATTTTTAATTTTTAGAAGTATATGTGAGGCTGTGTTTATGTACATCATATGCAGACCATAAGAGGGATTTAGATTCTCCAGAATCTGAGACCCTCTTCTGGAGTGTCTGAAGACAGCTACAGTGTACTTATATCTAATAAATACATAAATAAATATATAAATGAACATTTTTTAAAAAAGGATAAGAAACAAAGAAAGACCAGGCAGGCCTGCCATCCTTTTCACTGTCTGTATGTCTGTCTGTCTGATTCCCTGGAACTGGAGATGGGCCACCATATAGTTGCTGGTAGTTGATCCCAGGTACTCTGGAAGAGGAGACAATGCTGTTAATTGTTGAGCTTTTAGAGTGGCCCCACCCTTCTTTAAATTTTTAGAAGTATATGTGAGGCTGTGTTTATGTACATCATATGCAGACCATAAGAGGGATTTAGATTCTCCAGAATCTGACACCCTCCTCTGGAGTGTCTAAAGAAAGCTACAGTGTACTTATATCTAAGAAATACATATATAAATAAATAAACATTTTTAAAATGTATAAGAAAGAAAGAAAAACCAGGCAGGCCTGCAATCCTTGTCTGTCTGTCTGTCTGTATGTCTGTCTGATCCCCTGGAACTGGAGATGGGCCACAATATAGTTGCTGGTAGTTGATCCCAGGTCCTCTGGAAGAGGAGACAATGCTGTTAATTGTTGAGCCCTTTCAGTGGCCCCACCCATCTTTAAATTTTTAGAAGTATATGTGAGGCTGTGTTTATGTACATCATATGCAGACCATAAGAGGGATTTAGATTCTCCAGAAGATGACACACTCTTCTAGAGTGTCTGAAGACAGCTACAGTGTACTTATATCTAATAAATTCATAAATAAACAAATAAACATTTTTTAAAAAGGATAATAAAGAAAGAGAGACCAGGCAGGCCTGCCATCCTTGTTTGTCTGTCTGTCTGTCTGTCTGTCTGATCCCCTGGAACTGGAGATGGGCCACCATATAATTGCTGTTAGTTGATCCCAGGTTCTCTGGAAGAGGAGTCAGTGCTGTTAATTGTTGAGCCCTTTCAGTGGCCCCACCCATCTTTAAATTTTTAGAAGTATATGTGAGGCTGTGTTCATGTACATCATATGCAGACCATAAGAGGGATATAGATTCTCCAGAATGTGACACCCTCTTCGGGAGTGTTTGAAGACAGCTACAGTGTACTTACATCTAATAAATACATACTTAAATTAATAAACATTTTTTTAAAAAGGATAAGAAAGAATGAAAGACCAGGTAGGCCTGCCATTCTTAACTCTATCTGTCTGTCTGTCTGTCTGATCCCCTGGAACTGGAGATGGGCCACCATATAGTTGCTGGTAGTTGATCCCATGTTCTCTATAAGAGGAGACAATGCTGTTAATTGTTGATCCCTTTCATTGGCCCCACACATCTTTAAATTTTTAGAAGTAAATGTGAGGCTGTGTTTATGTACATCATATGCAGACCATAAGAGGGATATAGATTCTCCAGAATCTGACACCCTCTTCTGGAGTGACTGAAGACAGCTACATTGTACTTATATCTAATAAATACATAAATAAATAAATAAACATTTTTTAAAAAGAATAAGAAAGAAAGAAAGACCAGGCAGGCCTGCCACCTTGTCTGTCTGTCTGTCTGTGTGTCTATCTGTCAGATACCCTGAAACTGGAAATGGGCCACCATATAGTTGCTGGTAGTTGATCCCAGGTTCTCTGGAAGAGGAGACAATGCTGTTAATTGTTGAGCCCTTTCAGTGGCCCCACCCATCTTTAAATTTTTAGAAGTATATGTGAGGCTGTGTTCATGTACATCATATGCAGACCATATGAGGGATATTGATTCTCCAGAATCTGACACCCTCTTCTGGAGAGTCTGAAGACAGCTACAGTGTACTTACATCTAATAAATACATAAATAAATAAATAAATAAATAAATGAATAAATGAATAAATAAATAAATAAATTAATAAACATTTTTTAAAAAGGATAAGAAAGAAAGAAAAATCAGGCAGGCCTGCCATCCTTATCTCTGTCTGTCTGTCTGTCTGTCTTATCCCCTGGAACTTGAGATGGGCACCATATAGTTGCTGGTAGTTGATCCCACGTTCTCTGGAAGAAGAGACAATGCTGTTAATTGTTGAGCCCTTTCAGTGGGCCCACCCATCTTTAAATTTTTAGAAATATATGTGAGGCTGTGTTTATGTACATCATATGCAGACCATAAGAGGGATTTAGATTCTCCAGAAGATGACACCCTCTTTTAGAGTGTCTGAAGACAGCTACCTTGTACTTAAATCTAATAAATACATACTTAAATTAATAAACATTTCTTAAAAGTATAAGAAAGAAAGAAAGACCAGGCAGGCCTCCATCCTTATCTCTGTCAGTCTGTCTGTCTGTCTGTCTGATCCCTTGGAACAGGAGATGGGCCACCATAAGGTGCTGGTAGTTTATCCCAGGTTCTCTGAAAGAGGAGACAATGCTGTTAATTATTGAGCCCTCTCAGTGGCCCCACACATCTTTAAATTTTAGAAGTATATGTGAGGCTGTGTTTATGTACATCATATGCAGACCATAAGAGGGATTTAGATTCTCCAGAATCTGACACCCTCTTCTGGAGTGTCTGAAGACAACTACAGTATACTTATATCTAATAAATTCATATATAAATAAATATAAATAAATAAATAAACAATATTTTAAAAGGATAAGAAAGAAAAAAAGACCAGGCAGGCCTGCCATCCTAATCTCTGTCTGTCTGTCTGTCTGTCTGATCCCCTGGAACTGGAGATGGGCCACCTTGTAGTTGCTGGTAGTTGATCCCAGGTTCTCTGGAAGAGGAGACAATGCTGTTAATTGTTGAGCCCTTCAGTGGCCCCACCCATTTTTAATTTTTAGAAGTATATGTGAGGCTGTGTTTATGTACATCATATGCAGACCATAAGAGGGATTTAGATTCTCCAGAATCTGAGACCCTCTTCTGGAGTGTCTGAAGACAGCTACAGTGTACTTATATCTAATAAATACATAAATAAATATATAAATGAACATTTTTTAAAAAAGGATAAGAAACAAAGAAAGACCAGGCAGGCCTGCCATCCTTTTCACTGTCTGTATGTCTGTCTGTCTGATTCCCTGGAACTGGAGATGGGCCACCATATAGTTGCTGGTAGTTGATCCCAGGTACTCTGGAAGAGGAGACAATGCTGTTAATTGTTGAGCTTTTAGAGTGGCCCCACCCTTCTTTAAATTTTTAGAAGTATATGTGAGGCTGTGTTTATGTACATCATATGCAGACCATAAGAGGGATTTAGATTCTCCAGAATCTGACACCCTCCTCTGGAGTGTCTAAAGAAAGCTACAGTGTACTTATATCTAAGAAATACATATATAAATAAATAAACATTTTTAAAATGTATAAGAAAGAAAGAAAAACCAGGCAGGCCTGCAATCCTTGTCTGTCTGTCTGTCTGTATGTCTGTCTGATCCCCTGGAACTGGAGATGGGCCACAATATAGTTGCTGGTAGTTGATCCCAGGTCCTCTGGAAGAGGAGACAATGCTGTTAATTGTTGAGCCCTTTCAGTGGCCCCACCCATCTTTAAATTTTTAGAAGTATATGTGAGGCTGTGTTTATGTACATCATATGCAGACCATAAGAGGGATTTAGATTCTCCAGAAGATGACACACTCTTCTAGAGTGTCTGAAGACAGCTACAGTGTACTTATATCTAATAAATTCATAAATAAACAAATAAACATTTTTTAAAAAGGATAATAAAGAAAGAGAGACCAGGCAGGCCTGCCATCCTTGTTTGTCTGTCTGTCTGTCTGTCTGTCTGATCCCCTGGAACTGGAGATGGGCCACCATATAATTGCTGTTAGTTGATCCCAGGTTCTCTGGAAGAGGAGTCAGTGCTGTTAATTGTTGAGCCCTTTCAGTGGCCCCACCCATCTTTAAATTTTTAGAAGTATATGTGAGGCTGTGTTCATGTACATCATATGCAGACCATAAGAGGGATATAGATTCTCCAGAATCTGACACCCTCTTCGGGAGTGTTTGAAGACAGCTACAGTGTACTTACATCTAATAAATACATACTTAAATTAATAAACATTTTTTTAAAAAGGATAAGAAAGAATGAAAGACCAGGTAGGCCTGCCATTCTTAACTCTATCTGTCTGTCTGTCTGTCTGATCCCCTGGAACTGGAGATGGGCCACCATATAGTTGCTGGTAGTTGATCCCATGTTCTCTATAAGAGGAGACAATGCTGTTAATTGTTGATCCCTTTCATTGGCCCCACACATCTTTAAATTTTTAGAAGTAAATGTGAGGCTGTGTTTATGTACATCATATGCAGACCATAAGAGGGATATAGATTCTCCAGAATCTGACACCCTCTTCTGGAGTGACTGAAGACAGCTACATTGTACTTATATCTAATAAATACATAAATAAATAAATAAACATTTTTTAAAAAGAATAAGAAAGAAAGAAAGACCAGGCAGGCCTGCCACCTTGTCTGTCTGTCTGTCTGTGTGTCTATCTGTCAGATACCCTGAAACTGGAAATGGGCCACCATATAGTTGCTGGTAGTTGATCCCAGGTTCTCTGGAAGAGGAGACAATGCTGTTAATTGTTGAGCCCTTTCAGTGGCCCCACCCATCTTTAAATTTTTAGAAGTATATGTGAGGCTGTGTTCATGTACATCATATGCAGACCATATGAGGGATATTGATTCTCCAGAATCTGACACCCTCTTCTGGAGAGTCTGAAGACAGCTACAGTGTACTTACATCTAATAAATACATAAATAAATAAATAAATAAATAAATGAATAAATGAATAAATAAATAAATAAATTAATAAACATTTTTTAAAAAGGATAAGAAAGAAAGAAAAATCAGGCAGGCCTGCCATCCTTATCTCTGTCTGTCTGTCTGTCTGTCTTATCCCCTGGAACTTGAGATGGGCACCATATAGTTGCTGGTAGTTGATCCCACGTTCTCTGGAAGAAGAGACAATGCTGTTAATTGTTGAGCCCTTTCAGTGGGCCCACCCATCTTTAAATTTTTAGAAATATATGTGAGGCTGTGTTTATGTACATCATATGCAGACCATAAGAGGGATTTAGATTCTCCAGAAGATGACACCCTCTTTTAGAGTGTCTGAAGACAGCTACCTTGTACTTAAATCTAATAAATACATACTTAAATTAATAAACATTTCTTAAAAGTATAAGAAAGAAAGAAAGACCAGGCAGGCCTCCATCCTTATCTCTGTCAGTCTGTCTGTCTGTCTGTCTGATCCCTTGGAACAGGAGATGGGCCACCATAAGGTGCTGGTAGTTTATCCCAGGTTCTCTGAAAGAGGAGACAATGCTGTTAATTATTGAGCCCTCTCAGTGGCCCCACACATCTTTAAATTTTAGAAGTATATGTGAGGCTGTGTTTATGTACATCATATGCAGACCATAAGAGGGATTTAGATTCTCCAGAATCTGACACCCTCTTCTGGAGTGTCTGAAGACAGCTACAGTGTACTTATATCTAATAAATACATGAATAAATATATAAATAAACATTTTTTTAAAAAGATAAGAAAGAAAGAAAGACCAGGCAGGCCTGCCATCCTTATGAATGTCTGTATGTCTGTCTGTCTGATCCCCTGGAACTGGAGATGGGCCACCATATAGTTGCTGGTAGTTGATCCCAGGTACTCTGCAAGAGGAGACAATGCTGTTAATTGTTGAGCCCTTTCAGTGGCGCCACCCATCTTTAAATATTTAGAGGTATATGTGAGGCTGTGTTTATGTACATCATATGCAGACCATAAGAGGGATTTAGATTCTCCAGAATCTGACACCCTCTTCTGGAGTGTCTGAAGACAGCTACAGTGTACTTATATCTAATAAATAAAAAGATAAATAAATAAATAAATAAATAAACATTTTTTAAAAAGTATAAGAAATAAAGAAAGACCAGGCAGGCCTGCCATCCATATCTCTGTCTGTCTGTCTGTCTGTCTATCTGATCCCCGGGAACTGGAGATGGGCCACCATATAGTGCTGGTAGTTGATCCAAGGTTCTCTGGAAGAGGAGACAATTCGGTTAATTGTTGAGCCCTTTCAGTGGCCCCACACTTCTTTAAATATTTAGAAGTTTATGTGAGGCTGTGTTTATGTACATCATATTCAGATTATAAGAGGATTTAGATTCTCCAGAATCTGACACCCTCTACTGGAGTGTCTGAAGACAGCTACAGTGTACTTATATATAATAAATAAATAAATAAATAAATAAATAAATAAACATTTTTTAAAAAGGATAAGAAAGAAAGTAAGACCAGGCAGGCCTGCCATCCTTATCTCTGTCTGTCTGTCTGTCTGTCTGATCCCCTGGAACTGGAGTTGGGCTACCATAAAGTTGCTTGTAGTTGATCCCAGGTTCTCTGGAAGAGAGGTCAAGGCTGTTAATTGTTGAGCCCTATCAGTGGCCCTACCCATCTTTAAATATTTAGAAGTATATGTGAGGCTGTGTTTATGTACATCATATGCAGACCATAAGAGGGATTTAGATTCTCCAGAATCTGACACCCTCTTCTGGAGTGTCTGAAGACAGCTACAGTGTACTTATATCTAATAAATACATAAATAAATAAATAAATAAATAAATAAACATTTTTTAAAAAGTATAAGAAATAAAGAAAGACCAGGCAGGCCTGCCATCCTTATCTCTGTCTCTCTGTCTGTCTGTCTGTCTGATCCACTGGAACTGGAGATGGGCCACCATAAGGTGCTGGTATTTTTTCCCAGGTTCTCTGAAAGAGGAGACAATGCTGTTAATTGTTGAGCCCTCTCAGTGGTCCCACACATCTTTAAATTTTTAGAAGTATATGTGAGGCTGTGTTTATGTACATCATATGCAGACGATAAGAGGGATTTAGATTCTCCAGAATCTGACACCCTCTTCTGGAGTGTCTGAAGACAGCTACAGTGTACTTATATCTAATAAATACATAAATAAATATATAAATAAACATTTTTTTAAAAAGGTTAATAAAGAAAGAAAGACCATGCAGGCCTGCCATCCTTTTCACTGTCTGTATGTCTGTCTGTCTGATCCCCTGGAACTGGAGATGGGCCACCATATAGTTGCTGGTAGTTGATCCCAGGTACTCTGGAAGAGGAGAAAATGCTGTTAATTGTTGAGCCCTTTCAGTGGCGCCACCCATCTTTAAATATTTAGAGGTATATGTGAGGCTGTGTTTATGTACATCATATGCAGACCATAAGAGGGATTTAGATTCTCCAGAATCTGACACATTCTTCTGTAGTGTCTGAAGACAGCTACAGTGTACTTATATCTAATAAATACATGAATAAATATATAAATAAACATTTTTTTTAAAAAGGATAAGAAAGAAAGAAAGACCAGGCAGGCCTGCCATCCTTATCACTGTCTGTATGTCTGTCTGTCTGATCCCCTGGAACTCGAGATGGGCCACCATATAGTTGCTGGTAGTTGATCCCAGGTACTCTGGAAGAGGAGACAATGCTGTTAATTGTTGAGCCCTTTCAGTGGCGCCACCCATCTTTAAATATTTAGAGGTATATGTGAGGCTGTGTTTATGTACATCATATGCAGACCATAAGAGGGATTTAGATTCTCCAGAATCTGACACCCTCTTCTGGAGTGTCTGAAGACAGCTACAGTGTACTTATATCTAATAAATCAATAGATAAATAAATAAATAAATAAACATTTTTTAAAAAGGATAAGAAAGAAAGAAAGACCAGGCAGGCCTGCCATCCATATCTCTGTCTGTCTGTCTGTCTGTCTATCTGATCCCCAGGAACTGGAGATGGGCCACCATATAGTGCTGGTAGTTGATCCAAGGTTCTCTGGAAGAGGAGACAATTCGGTTAATTGTTTAGCCCTTTCAGTGGCCCCACACTTCTTTAAATATTTAGAAATTTATGTGAGGCTGTGTTTATGTACATCATATTCAGATTATAAGAGGATTTAGATTCTCCAGAATCTGACACCCTCTACTGGAGTGACTGAAGACAGCTACAGTGTACTTATGTATAATAAATAAATAAATAAATAAATAAATAAATAAATAAATAAACATTTTTTAAAAAGGATAAGAAAGAAAGTAAGACCAGGCAGGCCTGCCATCCTTATCTCTGTCTGTCTGTCTGTCTGTCTGATCCCCTGGAACTGGAGTTGGGCTACCATAAAGTTGCTGGTAGTTGATCCCAGGTTCTCTGGAAGAGGAGACAATGCTGTTAATTGTTGAGCCCTATCAGTGGCCCTACCCATCTTTAAATATTTAGAAGTATATGTGAGGCTGTGTTTATGTACATCATATGCAGACCATAAGAGGGATTTAGATTCTCCAGAATCTGACACCCTATTCTGGAGTGTCTGAAGACAGCTACAGTGTACTTATATCTAATAAATACATAAATAAATAAATAAATAAATAAATAAATAAATAAATAAATATTTTTTAAAAAGTATAAGAAATAAAGAAAGACCAAGCAGGCCTGCCATCCTTATCTCTGTCTCTCTGTCTGTCTGTCTGTCTGATCCCCTGGAACTGGAGATGGGCCACCATAAGGTGCTGGTAGTTTATCCCAGGTTCTCTGAAAGAGGAGACAATGCTGTTAATTTTTGAGCCCTCTCAGTGGCCCCACACATCTTTAAATTTTTAGAAGTATATGTGAGGCTGTGTTTATGTACATCATATGCAGACCATAAGAGGGATTTAGATTCTCCAGAATCTGACAAACTCTTCTGGAGTGTCTGAAGACAGCTACAGTGTACTTATATCTAATAAATACATAAATTAATATATAAATAAACATTTTTTTAAAAAGGATAAGAAAGAAAGAAAGACCAGGCAGGCCTGCCATCCTTATCACTGTCTGTATGTCTGTCTGTCTGATCCCCTGGAACTGGAGATGGGCCACCATATAGTTGCTGGTAGTTGATCCCAGGTACTCTGGAAGAGGAGACAATGCTGTTAATTGTTGAGCCCTTTCAGTGGCGCCATCCATCTTTAAATATTTAGAGGTATATGTGAGGCTGTGTTTATGTACATCATATGCAGACCCTAAGAGGGATTTAGATTCTCCAGAATCTGACACCCTCTTCTGGAGTGTCTGAAGACAGCTAGAGTGTACTTATATCTAAAAAATAAATAGATAAATAAATAAATAAACATTTTTTAAAAAGTATAAGAAAGAAAGAAAGACCAGGCAGGCCTGCCATCCATATCTCTGTCTGTCTGTCTATCTGTCTATCTGATCCCCGGGAACTGGAGATGGGCCACCATATAGTGCTGGTAGTTGATCCAAGGTTCTCTGGAAGAGGAGACAATTCGGTTAATTGTTTAGCCCTTCCAGTGGCCCCACACTTCTTTAAATATTTAGAAGTATATGTGAGGCTGTGTTTATGTACATCATATGCAGACCATAAGAGGGATTTAGATTCTCCAGAATCTGACACCCTCTTCTGGAGTGTCTGAAGACAGCTACAGTGTACTTATATCTAATAAATACATAAATAAATAAATAAATAAATAAATAAATAAATAAATAAACATTTTTTTAAAAGTATAAGAAATAAAGAAAGACCAGGCAGGCCTGCCATCCTTATCTCTGTCTCTCTGTCTGTCTGTCTGTCTGTCTGATCCCCTGGAACTGGAGATGGGCCACCATAAGGTACTGGTAGTTTATCCCAGGTTCTCTGAAAAAGGAGACAATGCTGTTAATTGTTGAGCCCTCTCAGTGGCCCCACACATCTTTAAATTATTAGAAGTATATGTGAGGCTGTGTTTATGTACATCATATGCAGACCATAAGAGGGATTTAGATTCTCCAGAATCTGACACCCTCTTCTGGAGTGTCTGAAGACAGCTACAGTGTACTTATATCTAATAAATACATAAATAAATATATAAATAAACATTTTTTTTAAAAGGATAAGAAAGAAAGAAAGACCAGGCAGGCCTGCCATCCTTATCACTGTCTGTATGTCTGTCTGTCTGATCCCCTGGAACTGGAGATGGGCCACCATAATGTTGCTGGTAGTTGATCCCAGGTACTCTGGAAGAGGAGACAATGCTGTTAATTGTTGAGCCCTTTCAGTGGCGCCAACCATCTTTAAATATTTAGAGGTATATGTGAGGCTGTGTTTATGTACATCATATGCAGACCATAAGAGGGATTTAGATTCTCCAGAATCTGACACCCACTTCTGGAGTGTCTGAAGACAGCTACAGTGTACTTATATCTAATAAATAAACAGATAAATAAATAAATAAACATTTTTTAAAAAGTATAAGAAAGAAAGAAAGACCAGTCAGGCCTGCCATCCATATCTCTGTCTGTCTGTCTGTCTGTCTATCTGATCCCCGGGAACTGGAAATGGGCCACCATATAGTGCTGGTAGTTGATCCAAGGTTCTCTGGAAGAGGAGAAAATTCGGTTAATTGTTGAGCCCTTTCAGTGGCCCCACACTTCTTTAAATATTTAGAAGTTTATGTGAGGCTGTGTTTATGTACATCATATTCAGATTATAAGAGGATTTAGATTCTCCAGAATCTGACACCCTCTACTGGAGTGACTGAAGACAGCTACAGTGTACTTATATCTAATAAATAAATAGATAAATAAATAAATAAATAAATAAACATTTTTTAAAAACTATAAGAAAGAAAGAAAGACCAGGCAGGCCTGCCATCCTTATCACTGTCTGTATGTCTGTCTGTCTGATCCCCTGGAACTGGAGATGGGCCACCATATAGTTGCTGGTAGTTGATCCCAGGTACTCTGGAAGAGGAGACAATGCTGTTAATTGTTGAGCCCTTTCAGTGGCGCCACCCATCTTTAAATATTTAGAGGTATATGTGAGGCTGTGTTTATGTACATCATATGCAGACCATAAGAGGGATTTAGATTCTCCAGAATCTGACACCCTCTTCTGGAGTGTCTGAAGACAGCTACAGTGTACTTATATCTAATAAATAAATAGATAAATAAATAAATAAATAAATAAACATTTTTTAAAAGTATAAGAAAGAAAGAAAGACCAGGCAGGCCTGCCATCCATATCTCTGTCTGTCTGTCTGTCTGTCTATCTGATCCCCGGGAACTGGAGATGGGCCACCATATAGTGCTGGTAGTTGATCCAAGGTTCTCTGGAAGAGGAGACAATTCGGTTAATTGTTGAGCCCTTTCAGTGGCCCCACACTTCTTTAAATATTTATAAGTATATGTGAGGCTGTGTTTATGTACATCATATGCAGACCATAAGAGGGATTTAGATTCTCCAGAATCTGACACCCTCTTCTGGAGTGTCTGAAGACACCTACAGTGTACTTATATCTAATAAATAAATAGATAAATAAATAAATAAATAAATAAACATTTTTTAAAAAGGATAAGAAAGAAAGAAAGACCAGGCAGGCCTGCCATTCATATCTCTGCCTGTCTGTCTGTCTGTCTATCTGATCCCAGGGTACTGGAGATGGGCCACCATATAGTTGCTGGTAGTTGATCCAAGGTTCTCTGGAAGAGGAGACAATGCTCTTAATTGTTGAGCCCTATCAGTGGCCCTACCCATCTTTAAATTTTTAGAAGTATATGTGAGTCTGTGTTTATGTACATCATATGCAGACCATAAGAGGGATTTAGATACTCCAGAATCTGACACCCTCTTCTGGAGTGTCTGAAGACAGCTACAGTGTACTTATATAATAAATAAATAAATAAATAAATAAACATTATTTAAACCGGATAAGAAAAAAAGAAAGACCAGGCAGGCCTACCATCCCTATCTCTGTCTGTCTCTCTATCAGTCGTTCTGATCCCCTGGAACTGGAGATGGGCCACCATATAGGTGCTGGTAGTTGATCCCAGGTTCTCTGGAAGAGGAGACAATGCTGTTAATTGTTGAGCGATTTCAGTGGCCCCACCCATCGTTAAATTTTTAGTAGTATATGTGAGGCTGTGTTTATGTACATCATATGCAGACCATAAGAGGGATTTAGATTCTCCAGAATCTGACACCCTCTTCTGGAGTGTCTGAAGACAGCTACAGTGTACTTATATCTAATAAATACATGAATAAATAAACATTTTTTAAAAAGGATAATAAAGAAAGAAAGACCAGGCAGGCCTGCCATCCTAATCTCTGTCAGTCTGTCTGTCTGTCAGACTGTCTGATACCTTGGAACTGCAGATGGGCCACCATATAGTTGCTGTTAGTTGATCCCAGCTTCTCTGGAAGAGGAGACAATGCTATTAATTGTTGAGCCCTTTCAGTGGCTCCACCTATCTTTAAATTTTTAGAAGTATATGTTAGGCTGTGTTTATGTACATCATATGCAGACCATAAGAGGGATTTAGTTTATCCAGAATCTGACACCCTCTTCTGGAGTGTCTGAAGACAACTACAGTGTACTTATATCTAATAAATACATACATATATAAATAAATAAATAAATAAATAAATAAACATTATTTTAAAAGGATAAGAAAGAAAGAAAGACCAGGCAGGCCTGCCATACTTATCTCAGTCTGTCTGTCTGTCTGTCTGATCCCCTGGAACTGGAGATGGGCCACCTTGTAGGTGCTGGTAGTTGATCCCAGGTTCTCTGGAAGAGGAGACAATGCTGTTAATTGTTGAGCCCTTTCAGTGGCCCCACCCATTTTTAATTTTTACAAGTATATGTGAGGCTGTGTTTATGTACATCATATTCAGACCATAAGAGGTATTTAGATTCTCCAGAATCTGACACCATCTTCTGGAGTGTCTGAAGACGGCTACAGTGTACTTATATCTAATAAATACATAAATAAATAAATAAATAAATAAATAAATAAATAAATAAACATTTTTTAAAAAGTATAAGAAATAAAGAAAGACCAGGCAGGCCTGCCATCCTTATCTCTGTCTCTCTGTCTGTCTGTCTGTCTGATCCACTGAAACTGGAGTTGGGCCACCATAAGGTGCTGGTAGTTTATCCCAGGTTCTCTGAAAGAGGAGACAATGCTGTTCATTGTTGAGCCCTCTCAGTGGCCCCACCCATCTTGAAATTTTTAGAAGTATATTCAAGGCTGTGTTTATGTACCGAATATGCAGACCATAAGAGGGATTTAGATTCTCCAGAATCTGACACCCTCTTCTGGAGTGTCTGAAGACAGCTACAGTGTACATATATCTAATAAATACATAAATAAATATATAAATAAACATTTTTTTAAAAAGGATAATAAAGAAAGAAAGACCAGGCATGCCTGCCATCCTTATCACTCTCTGTATGTCTGTCTGTCTGATCCCCTGGAACTGGAGATGGGCCACCATATAGTTGCTGGTAGTTGATCCCAGGTACTCTGGAAGAGGAGACAATGCTGTTAATTGTTGAGCTTTTAGAGTGGCCCCACCCTTCTTTAAATTTTTAGAAGTATATGTGAGGCTGTGTTTATGTACATCATATGCAGACCATAAGAGGGATTTAGATTCTCCAGAATCTGACACCCTCTTCTGGAGTGTCTGAACAGCTACAGTGTACTTATATCTAATAATAAATAAATTAATTAATTAATAAATAAATAAATAAATAAATAAACAAATATTTTTTTGAAAAAAGGATAAGAAAGAAAGAAAGACCAGGCAGGCCTGCCATCCTTATCACTGTCTGTCTGTCTGTCTGTCTGATCCCCTGGAACTGGAGATGGGCCACCTTTTAGGTGCTGGTAGTTGATCCCTGGTTCTCTGGAAGTGGAGACAATGCTGTTAATTGTTGAGTCCTTTCAGTGGCCCCACCTATTTATAATTTTTAGAAGTATATATGAGGCTGTGTTTATGTACATCATATTCAGACCATAAGAGGGATTTAGATTCTCTAGAATCTGACACCCTCTTCTGGAGTGTCTGAAGACGGCTACAGTGTACTTATATCTAATAAATACATAAATAAATAAATAAATAAATAAACAGTTTTTAAAATGTATAAGAAATAAAGAATGACCAGGCAGGCCTGCCATCCTCATCTCTGTCTCTCTGTCTGTCTGTCTGTCTGTCTGATCCACTGGAACTGGGGATGGGCCACCATAAGGTGCTGGTAGTTTATCCCAGGTTCTCTGAAAGAGGAGACAATGCTGTTAATTGTTGAGCCCTCTCAGTGGCCCCACACATCTTTAAATTTTTAGAAGTATATGCGAGGCTGTGTTTATGTACATCATATGCAGACCATAAGAGGGATTTAGATTCTCCAGAATCTGACACCCTCTTCTGGAGTGTCTGAAAGCAGCTACAGTGTACATATATTTAATAAATACATAAATAAATATATAAATAAACATTTTTTTAAAAAGGATAAGACAGAAAGAAAGACCAGGCAGGCCTGCCATCCTTATCACTGTCTGTATGTCTGTCTGTCTGATCCCGTGGAACTGGAGATGGGCCACCATATAGTTGCTGGTAGTTGATCCCAGGTACTCTGGAAGAGGAGACAATGCTGTTAATTGTTGAGCTTTTAGAGTGGCCCCACCCTTCTTTAAATTTTTAGAAGTATATGTGAGGCTGTGTTTATGTACATCATATGCAGACCATAAGAGGGATTTAGATTCTCCAGAATCTGACACCCTCTTCTGGAGTGTCTGAACAGCTACAGTGTACTTATATCTAATAATAAATAAATAAATAAATAAATAAATAAATAAATAAATAAAAGAATAAATAAACATTTTTTAAAAAGTATAAGAAATAAAGAAAGACCAGTCAGGCCTGCCATCCATATCTCTGTCTCTCTGTCTGTCTGTATGTCTGATCCACTGGAACTGGAGATGGGCCACCATAAGGTGCTGGTAGTTTATCCCAGGTTCTCTGAAAGAGGAGACAATGCTGTTAATTGTTGAGCCCTCTCAGTGGCCCCACACATCTTTAAATTTTTAGAAGTATATGTGAGGCTGTGTTTATGTACATCATATGCAGACCATAAAAGGGATTTAGATTCTCCAGAATCTGACACCCTCTTCTGGAGAGTCTGAAGACAGCTACAGTGTACTTATATCTAATAAATACATAAATAAATATATAAATAAACATTTTTTTTAAAAAGGATAAGAAAGAAAGAAAGACCAGGCAGGCCTGCCATCCTTATCACTGTCTGTATGTCTGTCTGTCTGATCCCCTGGAACTGGAAATGGGCCACCATATAGTTGCTGGTTGTTGATCCCAGGTACTCTGGAAGAGGAGACAATGCTGTTAATTGTTGAGCTTTTAGAGTGGCCCCACCCTTCTTTAAATTTTTAGAAGTATATGTGAGGCTGTGTTTATGTACATCATATGCAGACCATAAGAGGGATTTAGATTCTCCAGAATCTGACACCCTCTTCTGGAGTGTCTGAACAGCTACAGTGTACTTATATCTAATAATAAATAAATAAATAAATAAATAAATAAATAAATAAATAAACAAACATTTTTTTAAAAAAAGGATAAGAAAGAAAGAAAGACCAGGCAGGCCTGCCATCCTTATCACTGTCTGTCTGTCTGTCTGTCTGATCCCCTGGAACTGGAGATGGGCCACCTTTTAGGTGCTGGTAGTTGATCCCAGGTTCTCTGGAAGAGGAG
Organism: Mus caroli; assembly: GCF_978045245.1. Classification (NCBI taxonomy): domain Eukaryota; kingdom Metazoa; phylum Chordata; class Mammalia; order Rodentia; family Muridae; genus Mus; species Mus caroli. Next base: position 964,606 of record NW_028227303.1, on the reverse strand, counting down.
ACAATGCTGTTAATTGTTGAGTCCTTTCAGTGGCCCCACCTATTTATAATTTTTAGAAGTATATGTGAGGCTGTGTTTATGTACATCATATTCAGACCATAAGAGGGATTTAGATTCTCTAGAATCTGACACCCTCTTCTGGAGTGTCTGAAGACGGCTACAGTGTACTTATATCTAATAAATACATAAATAAATAAATAAATAAATAAATAAATAAATAAATAAACATTTTTTAAAAAGTATAAGAAATAAAGAAAGACCAGGCAGGCCTGCCATCCTTATCTCTGTCTTTCTGTCTGTCTGTCTGTCTGATCCACTGGAACTGGAGTTGGGCCACCATAAGGTGCTGGTAGTTTATCCCAGGTTCTCTGAAAGAGGAGACAATGCTGTTAATTGTTGAGCCCTCTCAGTGGCCCCACCCATCTTGAAATTTTTAGAAGTATATTCAAGGCTGTGTTTATGTACCGAATATGCAGACCATAAGAGGGATTTAGATTCTCCAGAATCTGACACCCTCTTCTGGAGTGTCTGAAGACAGCTACAGTGTACATATATCTAATAAATACATAAATAAATATATAAATAAACATTTTTTTAAAAAGGATAATAAAGAAAGAAAGACCAGGCATGCCTGCCATCCTTATCACTATCTGTATGTCTGTCTGTCTGATCCCCTGGAACTGGAGATGGGCCACCATATAGTTGCTGGTAGTTGATCCCAGGTACTCTGGAAGAGGAGACAATGCTGTTAATTGTTGAGCTTTTAGAGTGGCCCCACCCTTCTTTAAATTTTTAGAAGTATATGTGAGGCTGTGTTTATGTACATCATATGCAGACCATAAGAGGGATTTAGATTCTCCAGAATCTGACACCCTCTTCTGGAGTGTCTGAACAGCTACAGTGTACTTATATCTAATAATAAATAAATTAATTAATTAATAAATAAATAAATAAATAAACAAATATTTTTTTGAAAAAAGGATAAGAAAGAAAGAAAGACCAGGCAGGCCTGCCATCCTTATCACTGTCTGTCTGTCTGTCTGTCTGATCCCCTGGAACTGGAGATGGGCCACCTTTTAGGTGCTGGTAGTTGATCCCTGGTTCTCTGGAAGTGGAGACAATGCTGTTAATTGTTGAGTCCTTTCAGTGGCCCCACCTATTTATAATTTTTAGAAGTATATATGAGGCTGTGTTTATGTACATCATATTCAGACCATAAGAGGGATTTAGATTCTCTAGAATCTGACACCCTCTTCTGGAGTGTCTGAAGACGGCTACAGTGTACTTATATCTAATAAATACATAAATAAATAAATAAATAAACAGTTTTTAAAATGTATAAGAAATAAAGAAAGACCAGGCAGGCCTGCCATCCTTATCTCTGTCAGTCTGTCTGTCTGTCTGATCCCCTGGAACTGGAGATGGGCCACCATATAGTTGCTGGTAGTTGATCCCAGGTTCTCTATAAGAGGAGACAATGCTGTTAATTGTTGATCCCTTTCACTGGCCCCACACATCTTTAAAATTTTAGATGTAAATGTGAGGCTGTGTGTATGTACATCATATGCAGACAATAAGAGGGATATAGATTCTCCAGAATCTGACACCCTCTTCTGGAGTGTCTGATGACAGCTACAGTGTACTTATATCTAATAAATACATAAATAAATAAATAAATAAATAAATAAATAAATAAACATTTTTTAAAAGGGATAAGAAAGAAAGAAAAACCAGGCAGGCCTGCCATCCTTGTCTGTCTTTCTCTCTGTCTGTCTGTCTTGCCTAGCCCCTTGAGTAGCCTAGCCTAGTCCCTTGCCTTGACTAGCCCAGCCCCTTGCCTAGCCTAGCCCAGCCCTGCCTTGCCTAGCCCTGCCTATCCCTGTCTTTAACCAGGCTGGCCTCGAACTCAGAAACTGACTGCCTCTGCCTCCAGAGTGCTCTCATTAAGAGCTCGAGCCACCACTGACTGTTGGGTTTTCTAAGTCTTACATAGGTATGGTCTGTTTCTCAGCTGTGAAACCCTAATTAACACATGTAGTCTGTCCTAGGTCAGCCATAGCTACAGACTGAGGCCTTTTCTAAAACAAAACAAAAGAAAACAAAAAATAGAAATAATAAAATAAATAAATTAAGCAACCACATGATATCTTTTCTTTCGTCCAATGATACTCAGAGCTTGAAGCAGTTCACCCATGAAACCTCAGCTCCGGACATTGAGGCTATTTCCCTAACAAGTATTATGGCTGAACCTGAGGGGTTCTACTGCTGATTTGTGTCCCCCACTTTAAAAAAATAGTTGTTTTCAAAGGCTGCAGGTTCTTAGCCCTGTTCCTTGTTACAGTTGAGTCACAGCCCTGAAAGTTCAGTGGTAGTTAAAGGCACTGAGAAGGGCTTCCTATAGACATCAAAGTCCAATCTTTGTTTTTAAAAAGTTAATCTGGATTCCCCCACCCCCTGGCATCCTTAGAATTCCTAGAAAGGAAGGCAGGGACCTGGGCAGAAGGGTGCAAGGCTACTGGTGTTTGTAAGTGGTAACAGAAAGCTTTCTCTTGTTGGTACCCTACCCCAAGTTACACTGTCACTTCTTTTTCCTAGTTGTTGTTTTGTCGGTTTGTATTCTCAACATAGACCCTTTTCCTTCCTAACCTTGGCTGTCCTGAACCTTACTGTCCTTGAACTCAGTGATTTGCCTGTCTTGCTGGGATGAAACTGTGAGCTACCATCCAGAAGGAAGCACCCTGCTGAGGTTAGATTGGGGTCTCTTCCATTTTCCTCTATGAACATGCATATGACAGGCCTGTTCTTTCTTTTTTACTTTTCCTTTTCTTTTTAAAGATTTATTTATTTATTATATTTAAGTATGCTGTAGCTATCTTCAGACAGTCCAGAAGAGGGTGTCAGATTCTGAAGAATCTAAATCATTCTTATTGTCTGCATATGATGTATATAAACACAGCCTCACATATACTCAAAAAAAAAAAAAAAAGAAAGATGTGGCTACAGAGAGGGCTCAACAATTAAGAGCATTGTCTCCTCTTCCAGAGAACCTGGGCTCAATTACCAGTATTATATATGGTGGCCTATCTCCAGTTCCAGGGGATCTAATACTCTGTTCTGGAGTCTGTGGGCACAGCATACACATGCAAAACATTCTTACACAATCATTGAGAGAGAAGAGAGTGGGGTTGAGAGAGAGGGGAGGTAATCATACCTCCTGACAAGTTTGAAGACCTGAGCTTCATCACTCACACAAATAAATAAATGCAAAATATTTTTTTATAAATAAACTCTGCCATTGCCCTTTAAAAATTCCTAGAAAACAAGTTTTATAAGCAACAGTTTTATTTACTATATCTAAAGGACAGTCATGAGCATATTCAATAAATAGAAAAAGGCCTGTTAGTCTTAGAAATGGAATGGACAAACCAAGGAAGGTTTGCAATTACATAATGAGGCATCTCAGCCCAGCTCTAAGGTTGGAAATAAGACTCGAGAATAGGATACACCTGAAGACAGCCAGCCATTGTTTTTTGTTTGGAGGCTGAAAGGATACACCTGAAGACAGCCAATGCTGTGTGATGGTGATCTGGTATTTTTTTTTTTAATTTTTAAAAACTTTAACACTTTTTATAAAACTTTTATAAAAACTTTTTCTTTCTTTCTTTTTTTCTTTCCTTTCTTTCTTTCCTTCTTTCCTTTCTTCCTTTCCTCACCCTAGCGCCTACCCTAGCCCTGTCTTTCACCAGGGTGGCCTCGAACTCAGAAACTGACTGCCTCTGCCTACAGAGTGCTCTCATTAAGAGCTTGAGCCACCACTGAATTTAGGGTTTTCTAAGCCTTACCTTGCTCTTCGTGTCTGTTCTCAGCTGTGAAACCCTAATTAACACAAGTAGGCAGTCCTGGGTCAGCCAGAGCTACAGACAGAGGACTTCTCTAAAAACAAATAAAACAAAACAAAACAACAAATAGAAATAATAAAATACATAAATTAAGCAACCACAGCATAGCTTTTCTCTATCTAGGTGGTACTCAGAAATTCCAGCAGTTGGCCTGTGACACCTCAGCTCAGTATATGTGAGGCTGTGTTTATGTACATCATATGCAGACCATAAGAGGGATTTACATTCTCCAGAATCTGACACCCTCCTCTGGAGTGTCTAAAGAAAGCTACAGTGTACTTATATCTAAGAAATACATAAAAAAATAAATAAATAAATAAATAAATAAATAAACATTTTTTAAAAAGGATAAGAAAGTAAGAAAGACCAGGCAGGCCTGCCACCCTTATGTCTGTCTGTCTGTCTGTCTGTCTGATACCCTGGAACTGGACATGGGCCACCATAGTGTTTCTGGCAGTTTATCCCAGGTTCTCTGGAAGAGGAGACAATGCTCTTAATTGTTGAGCCCTTTCAGTGGACCCACACTTCTTTAAATATTTAGAAGTACATGTGAGGCTGTGTTTATGTACATCATATTCAGATTATAAGAGGATTTAGATTCTCCAGAATCTGACACCCTCTACTGGAGTGTCTGAAGACAGCTACAGTGTACTTATATATAATAAATACATAAATAAATAAATAAATAAATAAACATTTTTTAAAAAGGATAAGAAAGAAAGTAAGACCAGGCAGGCCTGCCATCCTTATCTCTGTCTGTCTGTCTGTCTGTCTGATCCCCTGGAACTGGAGATGGGCTACCATATAGTTGCTGGTAGTTGATCCCAGGATCTCTGGAAGAGGAGACAATGCTGTTAATTGTTGAGCCCTATCAGTGGCCCTACCCATCTTTAAATTTTTAGAAGTGTATGTGAGGCTGTGTTTATGTACATCATATGCAGACCAGAAGAGGGATTTAGATTCATCAGAATCTGACACCCTCTTCTGGAGTGTCTGAAGACAGCTACAGTGTACTTATATCTAATAAATACATAAATAAATAAATAAATAAATAAACATTATTTAAACCGGATAAGAAAAAAAGAAAGACCAGGCAGGCCTACCATCCTTATCTCGGTCTGTCTGTCTGTCTGTCGTTCTGATCCCCTGGAACTGGAGATGGGCCACCATATAGGTGCTGGAATTTGATGCCAGGTAATCTCTGGAAGAGAGGACAATGCTGTTAATTGTTGAGCGCTTTCAGTGGCCCCACCCATTGTTAAATTTTTAGTAGTATATGTGAGGCTGTGTTTATGTACATCATATGCAGACCATAAGAGGGATTTAGATTCTCTAGAATCTGACACCCTTTTCTGGAGTGTCTGAAGACGGCTACAGTGTACTTATATCTAATAAATACATAAATAAATAAATAAATAAATAAACATTTTTTAAAAAGTAAAAGAAATAAAGAAAGACCAGGCAGGCCTGCCATCCATATCTCTATCTCTTTGTCTGTCTGTCTGTCTGATCCACTGGAACTGGAGATGGGCCACCATAAGGTGCTGGTAGTTTATCCCAGGTTCTCTGAAAGAGGAGACAATGCTGTTAATTGTTGAGCCCTCTCAGTGGCCCCACACATCTTTAAATTTTTAGAAGTATATGTGAGGCTGCGTTTATGTACATCATATGCAGACCATAAAAGGGATTTAGATTCTCCAGAAACTGACACCCTCTTCTGGAGTGTCTGAAAACAGCTACAGTGTACTTATATCTAATAAATACATAAATAAATATATAAATAAACATTTTTTTAAAAAGGATAAGAAAGAAAGAAAGAAAGACCAGGCAGGCCTGCCATCCTTATCACTGTCTGTATGTCTGTCTGTCTGATCCCGTGGAACTGGAGATGGGCCACCATATAGTTGCTGGTAGTTGATCCCAGGTCCTCTGGAAGAGGAGACAATGCTGTTAATTGTTGAGCCCTTTCAGTGGCCCCACCCGTCTTTAAATTTTTAGAAGTATATGTGAGGCTTTGTTTATGTACATCATATGCAGACCATAAGAGGGATATAGATTCTCCAGAATCTGACACCCTCTTCTGGAGTGTCTGAAGACAGCTACAGTGTACTTATATCTAGTAAATAAATAAATAAATAAATAAATAAATAAATAAATAAATGAATAAATGAATAAATAAATAAATAAACATTTTTAAAAAGGATAAGAAAGAAAGAAAAATCAGGCAGGCCTGCCATCCTTATCTCTGTCTGTCTGTCTGTCTGTCTGATCCCCTGCAACTTGAGATGGGCCACCATATAGTTGCTGGTAGTTGATCCCACCTTCTCTGGAAGAGGAGACAATGGTGTTAATTGTTGAGCCCTTTCAGTGGGCCCACCCATCTTTAAATTTTTAGAAGTATATGTGAGGCTGTGTTTGTGTACATCATATGCAGACCATAAGAGGGATTTAGATTCTCCAGAATATGACACCCTCTTCTAGAGTGTCTGAAGACAGCTACAGTGTACTTATATCTAATAAATACATAAATAAATAAATAAACATTTTTTAAAAAGAATAAGAAAGAAAGAAAGACCAGGCAGGCCTGCCACCTTGTCTGTCTATCTGTCTGTCTGTCTATCTGTCAGATACCCTGGAACTGGAGATGAGCCACCATATAGTTGCTGGTAGTTGATCCCAGGTTCTCTGGAAGAGGAGACAATGCTGTTAATTGTTGAGCCCTTTCAGTGGCCCCACCCATCTTTAAATTTTTAGAAGTATATGTGAGGCTCTGTTCATGTACATCATATGCAGACCATAAGAGGGATATTGATTCTCCAGAATCTGACACCCTCTTCTGGAGAGTCTGAAGACAGCTACAGTGTACTTATATCTAATAAATACATAAATAAATAAATAAATAAATAAATAAATAAATGAATAAATGAATAAATAAATAAATAAATAAATAAACATTTTTTAAAAAGGATAAGAAAGAAAGAAAAATCAGCCAGGCCTGCCATCCTTATCTCTGTCTGTCTGTCTGTCTGTCTTATCCCCTGGAACTTGAGATGGGCCACCATATAGTTGCTGGTAGTTGATCCCACGTTCTCTGAAAGAAGAGACAATGCTGTTAATTGTTGAGCCCTTTCAGTGGGCCCACCCATCTTTAAATATTTAGAAGTATATGTGAGGCTGTGTTTATGTACATCCTATGCAGACCATAAGAGGGATTTAGATTCTCCAGAAGATGACACCCTCTTCTATAGTGTCTGAAGACAGCTACAGTGTACTTATATCTAATAAATACATAAATAAATAAATAAATAAATAAATAAACATTTTTTTTTAAAGTATAAGAAAGAAAGAAAGACCAGGCAGGCCTCCATCCTTATCTCTGTCAGTCTGTCTGTCTGTCTGTCTGATCCCTTGGAACTGGAGATGGGCCACCATATAGTTGCTGTTAGTTGATCCCTGGTTCTCTGGAAGAAGCGACAATGCTTTTAATTGTTGAGCCTTTTCAGTGGCTCCACCTATCTTTAAATTTTTAGAAGTATATGTTAGGCTGTGTTTATGTACATCATATGCAGACCATAAGAGGGATTTAGATTCTCCAGAATCTGACACCCTCTTCTGGAGTGTCTGAAGACAACTACAGTGTACTTATATCTAATAAATACATAAATAAATAAATAAATAAATAAACATTATTTTAAAAGGATAAGAAAGAAAGAAAAAACAGGCAGGCCGCCCTCCTTATCTCTGTCTGTCTGTCTGTCTGTCTGATCCCCTGGAACTGGAGATGGGCCACCATATAGTTGCTGGTAGTTGATCCCAGGTTCTCTGGAAGAAGAGACAATGCTGTTAATTGTTGAGCCCTTTCAGTGGCCCCACCCATCTTAAATTTTTAGAAGTATATGTGAATCTGTGTTTATGTCCATCATATGCAGACCATAAGAGGGATTTATATTCTCCAGAATCTGACACCCACTTCTGGAGTGTCTGAAGACAGCTACAGTGTACTTATATCTAATAAATACATAAATAAATAAATAAACATTTTTAAAAAAGGATAAGAAAGAAAAAAAAACCAGGGAGGCCTGCCATCCTTGTCTGTCTGTCTCTTTGTCTGCCTGATCCCCTGGAACTGGAGATGGGCCACCATATAGTTGCTGGTAGTTGATCCCAGGTTCTCTGGTAGAGGAGACAATGCTGTTAATTGTTGAGCCCTCTCAGTGGCCCCACACATCTTTAAATTTTTAGAAGTATATATGAGGCTGTGTTTATGTACTTCATATGCAGACCATAATAGGGATTTAGATTCTCCAGAATCAGACACCCTCTTCTGGAGTGTCTGAAGACAGCTATATTGTACTTATATATAATAAATACATAAATAAATATATAAATAAATAAATAAACATTTTTTTAAAAGTATAAGAAAGAAAGAAAGACCAGGCAGGCCTCCATCCTTATCTCTGTCTGTCTGTCTGATACCCTGGAACTGGAGATGGGCCACCATATAGTTGCTGGTAGTTTATCCAAGGTTCTCTGGAAGAGGAGACAATGCTTTTAATTGTTGAGCCCTTTCTGTGGCCCCACCCATCTTTAAATTTTTAGAAGTATATGTGAGGCTGTGTTTATGTACATCATATGCAGACCATAAGAGCGATTTAGATTCTCCAGAATCTGACACCCTCTTCTGGAGTGTCTGAAGATAGCTACAGTGTACTTATATCTAATAAATACATAAATAAACAAATAAACATTTTTTAAAAAGCATAATAAAGAAAGAGAGACCAGGCAGGCCTGCCATCCTTGTCTGTCTGTCTGTCTGTCTGATCCCCTGGAACTGGAGATGGGCCACCATATAATTGCTGGTAGTTGATCCCAGGTTCTCTGGAAGAGGATTCAGTGCTGTTAATTGTTTAGCCCTTTCAGTGGCCCCACCCATCTTTAAATTTTTAGAAGTATATGTGAGGCTGTGTTCATGTACATCATATGCAGACCATAAGAGGGATATAGATTCTCCAGAATCTGACACCCTCTTTGGGAGTGTTTGAAGACAGCTACAGTGTACTTATATCTAATAAATACATACTTAAATTAATAAACATTTTTTAAAAAGGATAAGAAAGAAGGAAAGACCAGGTAGGCCTGCCATACTTAACTCTATCTGTCTGTATGTCTGTCTGTCTGTCTGATCCCCTGGAACTGGAGATGGGCCACCATATAGTTGCTGGTAGTTGATCCCAGGTTCTCTATAAGAGGAGACAATGCTGTTAATTGTTGATCCCTTTCACTGGCCCCACACATCTTTAAAATTTTAGATGTAAATGTGAGGCTGTGTGTATGTACATCATATGCAGACAATAAGAGGGATATAGATTCTCCAGAATCTGACACCCTCTTCTGGAGTGTCTGATGACAGCTACAGTGTACTTATATCTAATAAATACATAAATAAATAAATAAATAAATAAATAAATAAACATTTTTTAAAAGGGATAAGAAAGAAAGAAAAACCAGGCAGGCCTGCCATCCTTGTTTGTCTTTCTCTCTGTCTGTCTGTCTTGCCTAGCCCCTTGAGTAGCCTAGCCTAGTCCCTTGCCTTGACTAGCCCAGCCCCTTGCCTAACCTAGCCTAGCCCAGCCCTGCCTTGCCTAGCCCTGCCTATCCCTGTCTTTAACCAGGCTGGCCTCGAACTCAGAAACTGACTGCCTCTGCCTCCAGAGTGCTCTCATTAAGAGCTCGAGCCACCACTGACTGTTGGGTTTTCTAAGTCTTACATAGGTATGGTCTGTTTCTCAGCTGTGAAACCCTAATTAACACATGTAGTCTGTCCTAGGTCAGCCATAGCTACAGACTGAGGCCTTTTCTAAAACAAAACAAAAGAAAACAAAAAATAGAAATAATAAAATAAATAAATTAAGCAACCACATGATATCTTTTCTTTCTTTCAATGATACTCAGAGCTTGAAGCAGTTCACCCATGAAACCTCAGCTCCGGACATTGAGGCTCTTTCCCTAACAAGTATTATGGCTGAACCTGAGGGGTTCTACTGCTGATTTGTGTCCCCCACTTTAAAAAAATAGTTGTTTTCAAAGGCTGCAGGTTCTTAGCCCTGTTCCTTGTTACAGTTGAGTCACAGCCCTGAAAGTTCAGTGGTAGTTAAAGGCACTGAGAAGGGCTTCCTATAGACATCAAAGACCAAGTCTTTTTTTTTAAAAAGTTAATCTGGATTCCCCCACCCCCTGGCATCCTTAGAATTCCTAGAAAGGAAGGCAGGGTCCTGGGCAGAAGGGTGCAAGGCTACTGGTGTTTGTAAGTGGTAACAGAAAGCTTTCTCTTTTTGGTACCCTACCCCAAGTTACACTGTCACTTCTTTTTCCTCGTTGTTGTTTTGTCGGTTTGTATTCTCAACATAGACCCTTTTCCTTCCTAACCTTGGCTGTCCTGAACCTTACTGTCCTTGAACTCAGTGATTTGCCTGTCTTGCTGGGATGAAACTGTGAGCTACCATCCAGAAGGAAGCACCCTGCTGAGGTTAGATTGTGGTCTCTCCCATTTTCCTCTATGAACATGCATATGGCAGGCCTGTTCTTTCTTTTTTACTTTTCCTTTTCTTTTTAAAGATTTATTTATTTATTATATTTAAGTATGCTGTAGCTATCTTCAGACAGTCCAGAAGAGGGTGTCAGATTCTGAAGAATCTAAATCATTCTTATTGTCTGCATATGATGTATATAAACACAGCCTCACATATACTCAAAAAAAAAAAAGAAAGAAAAAAGATGTGGCTACAGAGAGGGCTCAACAATTAAGAGCATTGTCTCCTCTTCCAGAGAACCTGGGCTCAATTACCAGTATTATATGTGGTGGCCCATCTCCAGTTCCAGGGGATCTAATACTCTGTTCTGGAGTCTGTGGGCACAGCATACACATGCAAAACATTCTTACACAATCATTGAGAGAGGAGAGAGAGGGGTTGAGAGAGAGGGGAGGTAATCATACCTCCTGAGGAGTTTGAAGACCTGAGCTTCATCACTCACACAAATAAATAAATGCAAAATATTTTTTTATAAATAAACTCTGCCATTGCCCTTTAAAAATTCCTAGAAAACAAGTTTTATAAGCAACAGTTATATTTACTATATCTAAAGGACAGTCATGAGCATATTCAATAAATAGAAAAAGGCCTGTTAGTCTTAGAAATGGAAAAGACAAACCAAGGAAGGTTTGCAATTACATAATGAGGCAGCTCAGCCCAGCTCTAAGGTTGGAAATAAGACTCGAGAATAGGATACACCTGAAGACAACCAGCCGTTGTTTTTTGTTTTGGAGGCTGAAAGGATACACCTGAAGACAGCCAATGCTGTGTGATGGTGATCTGGTATTTTTTTTTTTTTTAATTTTTAAAAACGTTAACACTTTTTATAAAACTTTTATAAAAACTCTTTCTTTCTTTCTCTTTCTTTCTCTCTCTCTCTCTCTTTCTCTCTCTCTCTCTCTCTTTCTCTCTCTCTCTTTCTCTCTTTCTCTTTCTTTCTTTCTCTTTCTTTCTCTCTCTTTCTCTCTCTTTCTTTCTCTCTCTTTCTTTCTTTCCTCACCCTAGCCCCTACCCTAGCCCTGTCTTTCACCAGGGTGGCCTCGAACTCAGAAACTGACTGCCTCTGCCTACAGATTGCTCTCATTAAGAGCTTGAGCCACCACTGAATGTAGGGTTTTCTAAGCCTTACCTTGCTCTTGGTGTCTGTTCTCAGCTGTGAAACCCTAATTAACACAAGTAGGCAGTCCTGGGTCAGCCAGAGCTACAGACAGAGGACTTCTCTAAAAACAAATAAAACAAAACAAAACAACAAATAGAAATAATAAAATACATAAATTAAGCAACCACAGCATAGCTTTTCTCTATCTAGGTGGTACTCAGAAATTCCAGCAGTTGGCCTGTGACACCTCAGCTCAGTATATGTGAGGCTGTGTTTATGTACATCATATGCAGACCATAAGAGGGATTTACATTCTCCAGAATCTGACACCCTCCTCTGGAGTGTCTAAAGAAAGCTACAGTGTATTATATCTAAGAAATACATAAATAAATAAATAAATAAATAAATAAATATTTTTTAAAAAGGATAAGAAAGAAAGAAAGACCAGGCAGGCCTGCCATCTTTATCTCTGCCTGTCTGTCTGTCTGTCTGATCCCCTGGAACTGGAGATGGGCCACCTTGTAGGTGCTGGTAGTTGATCCGAGGTTCTCTGGAAGAGGAGACAATGCTGTTAATTGTTGAGCCCTTTCAGTGGCCCCACCCATTTTTAATTTTTAGAAGTTTATGTGAGGCTGTGTTTATGTACATCATATTCAGACCATAAGAGGGATTTAGATTCTCCAGAATCTGACACCATCTTCTGGAGTGTCTGAAGACGGCTACAGTGTACTTATATCTAATAAATAAATAAATAAACAAATAAATAAACATTTTTTAAAAAGTATAAGAAATAAAGAAAGACCAGTCAGGCCTGCCATCCTTATCTCTGTCTCTCTGTCTGTTTGTCTGTCTGATCCCTTGGAACTGGAGATGGGCCACCATAAGGTGCTGGTAGTTTATCCCAGGTTCCCAGAAAGAGGAGACAATGCTGTTAATTGTTGAGCCCTCTCAGTGGCCCCACACATCTTTAAATTTTTAGAAGTATATGTGAGGCTGTGTTTATGTACATCATATGCAGTCCATAAGAGGGATTTAGATTCTCCAGAATCTGACACCCTCTTCTGGAGTGTCTGAAGACAGCTACAGTGTACTTATATCTAATAAATACATAAATAAATATATAAATAAACATTTTTTTAAAAAGGATAAGAAAGAAAGAAAGACCAGGCAGGCCTGCCATCCTTATCACTGTCTGTATGTCTGTCTGTCTGATCCCCTGGAACTGGAGATGGGCCACCATATAGTTGCTGGTAGTTGATCCCATGTACTCTGGAAGAGGAGACAATGCTGTTAATTGTTGAGCCCTTTCAATGGCCCCACACTTCTTTAAATATTTAGAAGTATAAGTGAGGCTGTGTTTATGTACATCATATTCAGATTATAAGAGGATTTAGATTCTCCAGAATCTGACACCCTCTACTGGAGTGACTGAAGACAGCTACAGTGTACTTATATATAATAAATACATAAGTAAATAAATAAATAAATAAACATTTTTTAAAAAGGATAAGATAGAAAGTAAGACCAGGCAGGCCTGCCATCCTTATCTCTGTCTGTCTGTCTGTCTGTCTGTCTGATCCCCTGGAACTGGAGATGGGCTACCATAAAGTTGCTGGTAGTTGATCCCAGGTTCTCTGAAAGAGGAGACAATGCTGTTAATTGTTGAGCCCTATCAGTGGCCCTACCCTTCTAAATATTTAGAAGTATATGGGAGGCTGTGTTTATGTACATCATATGCAGACCATAAGAGGGATTTACATTCTCCAGAATCTGACACCCTCCTCTGGAGTGTCTAAAGAAAGCTACAGTGTATTATATCTAAGAAATACATAAATAAATAAATAAATAAATAAATAAATATTTTTTAAAAAGGATAAGAAAGAAAGAAAGACCAGGCAGGCCTGCCATCTTTATCTCTGCCTGTCTGTCTGTCTGTCTGATCCCCTGGAACTGGAGATGGGCCACCTTGTATGTGCTGGTAGTTGATCCGAGGTTCTCTGGAAGAGGAGACAATGCTGTTAATTGTTGAGCCCTTTCAGTGGCCCCACCCATTTTTAACTTTTAGAAGTATATGTGAGGCTGTGTTTATGTACATCATATTCAGACCATAAGAGGGATTTAGATTCTCCAGAATCTGACACCATCTTCTGGAGTGTCTGAAGACGGCTACAGTGTACTTATATCTAATAAATAAATAAATAAACAAATAAATAAACATTTTTTAAAAAGTATAAGAAATAAAGAAAGACCAGTCAGGCCTGCCATCCTTATCTCTGTCTCTCTGTCTGTTTGTCTGTCTGATCCCTTGGAACTGGAGATGGGCCACCATAAGGTGCTGGTAGTTTATCCCAGGTTCCCAGAAAGAGGAGACAATGCTGTTAATTGTTGAGCCCTCTCAGTGGCCCCACACATCTTTAAATTTTTAGAAGTATATGTGAGGCTGTGTTTATGTACATCATATGCAGTCCATAAGAGGGATTTAGATTCTCCAGAATCTGACACCCTCTTCTGGAGTGTCTGAAGACAGCTACAGTGTACTTATATCTAATAAATACATAAATAAATATATAAATAAACATTTTTTTAAAAAGGATAAGAAAGAAAGAAAGACCAGGCAGGCCTGCCATCCTTATCACTGTCTGTATGTCTGTCTGTCTGATCCCCTGGAACTGGAGATGGGCCACCATATAGTTGCTGGTAGTTGATCCCATGTACTCTGGAAGAGGAGACAATGCTGTTAATTGTTGAGCCCTTTCAATGGCCCCACACTTCTTTAAATATTTAGAAGTATAAGTGAGGCTGTGTTTATGTACATCATATTCAGATTATAAGAGGATTTAGATTCTCCAGAATCTGACACCCTCTACTGGAGTGACTGAAGACAGCTACAGTGTACTTATATATAATAAATACATAAGTAAATAAATAAATAAATAAACATTTTTTAAAAAGGATAAGATAGAAAGTAAGACCAGGCAGGCCTGCCATCCTTATCTCTGTCTGTCTGTCTGTCTGTCTGTCTGATCCCCTGGAACTGGAGATGGGCTACCATAAAGTTGCTGGTAGTTGATCCCAGGTTCTCTGAAAGAGGAGACAATGCTGTTAATTGTTGAGCCCTATCAGTGGCCCTACCCTTCTTTAAATATTTAGAAGTATATGGGAGGCTGTGTTTATGTACATCATATGCAGACCATAAGAGGGATTTAGATTCTCCAGAATCTGACACCCTCTTCTGGAGTGTCTGAAGACAGCTACAGTGTACTTATATCTAATAAATACATAAATAAATAAATAAATAAATAAATAAATAAACATTTTTTAAAAGGATAAGAAAGAAATTAAGACCAGGCAGGCCTGCCATCCTTATCTCTGTCTGTCTGTCTGTCTGTCTGTCTGATCCCCTGGAACTGGAGATGGGCCACCATATAGTTGCTGGTAGTTGATCCCAGGTTCTCTGGAAGAGGAGACAATGCTGTTAATTGTTGAGCCCTTTCAGTGGCCCCACCCATTTTTAATTTTTAGAAGTATATGTGATGCTGTGTTTATGTACATTATATTCAGACCATAAGAGGGATTTAGATACTCTAGAATCTGTCACCCTCTTCTGGAGTGTCTGAAGACGGCTACAGTGTACTTATATCTAATACATAAATAAATAAATAAATAAATAAATAAATAAATAAACATTTTTTAAAAAGTATAAGAAATAAAGAAAGACCAGGCAGGCCTGCCATCCTTATCTCTGTCTCTCTGTCTCTCTGTCTGTCTGATCCACTGGAACTAGAGATGGGCCACCATAAGGTGCTGGTAGTTTATCCCAGGTTCTCTGAAAGAGGAGACAATGCTGTTAATTGTTGAGCCCTCTCAGTGGCCCCACACATCTTTAAATTTTTAGAAGTATATGTGAGGCTGTGTTTATGTACATCATATGCAGACCATAAGAGGGATTTAGATTCTCCAGAATCTGACACCCTCTTCTCTAGTGTCTGAAGACAGCTACAGTGTACTTATATCTAATAAATACATAAATAAATATATAAATAAACATTTTTTAAAAAGGATAAGAAAGAAAGAAAGACCAGGCAGGCCTGCCATTTTTATCACTGTCTGTATGTCTGTCTGTCTGATCCCCTGGAACTGGAGTTGGGCCACCATATAGTTGCTGGTAGTTGATCCCAGGTACTCTGGAAGAGGAGACAATGCTGTTAATTGTTGAGCTTTTAGAGTGGCCACACCCTTCTTTAAATTTTTAGAAGTATATGTGAGGCTGTGTGGGGCCACTGAAAGTCACATAGAGAGACAGAGAGAGACAGAGAGAGACAGAGAGAGACAAAGAAAGACAGAGAGAGACATAGAGAGACAGAGAGATACATTGAGAGAGACAGAGAGACAGAGAGAGACACAGAGAGAGACACAGAGAGACACAGAGAGAGACACACAGAGAGACAGAGACAGACAGAGAGAGACAGAGAGAGACAGAGATAGAGACAGAGAGAGACAAAGAGAGACAGAGAGACAGAGAGAGAGACAGAGAGAGACAGAGAAAGACAGAGTGAGACAGAGAGAGACACAGAGAGAGACAGAGATACACAGAGTGAGAAAGAGAGAGAGACAGAGAGAGACAGAGAGAGAGACAGAGAGAGAGACAGAGAGAGACAGAGAGAGACAGAGTGAGACAGAAAGAGACACAGAAAGAGACAGAGAGAGACAAAGAAAAACACAGAGAGACAGAGAGAGACAGAGAGAGACAGAGAGAGACAGAGAGAGAGAGACAGAGAGAGACAGAGAGAGACAAAGAAAAACACAGAGAGAGACAGAGAGAGACAGAGAGATACAGAGAGAGTCAGAGAGACAGAGAGAGACAGAGTTAGAGACAGAGAGAGACAGAGAGAGAAACAGAGAGAGACAGAGACACACAGAGAGAGACACAGAGAGAGACAGAGAGAGAGACACAGAGAGACAGAGACAGACAGAGAGAGACAGAGAGAGACAGAGATAGAGACAGAGAGAGACAGAGAGAGATAGAGAGAGACACAAAGAGACAGAGAGAGACAGAGAGAGACAAAGAAAGACACAGAGAGAGACAGAGAGAGACAGAGAGAGACAGAGAGATACAGAGAGAGAGACAGAGAGAGACAGAAAGATACAGAAGGACAGAGAGAGACAGAGAGAGACAGAGAGACAGAGATAGAGACAGAGAAAGACAGAGAGAGACACAGAGAGAGACTGAGGGAGACAGAGAGAGAGACAGAGAGAGACATAGAAGAGACAAAGAAAGACACAAGAGAGACAGAGAGAGTCAGACATAGAGACAAAGAAAGACAGAGGGAGACACTGAGAGAGAGAGACAGAGAGATACAGACAGAGAGACAAAGAGAGACAGAGAGAGACAGAGAGAAAGAGAGAGACAGCGAGAGTCAGAGAGAGACAGAGATAGAGACAGAGAGAGACAGAGAGAGGGACAGAGAGAGACAGAGACAGAGTGAGAAATACAGAGAGAGACAGAGTTAGAGAGAGAGACAGAGAGAGACAGAGAGAGACATAGAAGAGACAAAGAAAGACACAAGAGAGACAGAGAGAGTCAGACATAGAGACAAAGAAAGACAGAGGGAGACACTGAGAGAGAGAGACAGAGAGATACAGACAGAGAGACAAAGAGAGACAGAGAGAGACAGAGAGAAAGAGAGAGACAGCGAGAGTCAGAGAGAGACAGAGATAGAGACAGAGAGAGACAGAGAGAGGGACAGAGAGAGACAGAGACAGAGTGAGAAATACAGAGAGAGACAGAGTTAGAGAGAGAGACAGAGAGAGACAGAGAGAGAGACAGAGACAGAGACAGAGAGAGAGACAGAGAGAGACAGAGTGAGACACAGAAAGAGAGAGACAGAGAGAGACAAAGAAAGACACAGAGAGAAACATAGAGAGACAGAGAGATACATTGAGAGAGACATAGAGAGACAGAGAGAGACAGAGATAGAGACAGAGAGAGACAGAGAGAGACACAGAGAGAGACAGAGAGACACAGAGAGAGACACAGAGAGACACAGAGAGAGACAGAGATAGACATAGACAGACAGAGAGAGACAGAGAGAGACAGAGAGAGACAGAGATAGAGACAGAGAGAGACAGAGAGTGAGACAGAGAGAGACAGAGAGAGAGACACCGAAAGACAGAGAGAGACAGAGAGAGACAATGAAAGACACAGAGAGAGACTAAGAGAGACAGAGAGAGACAGAGAGAGACAGAGAGAGACAGAGAGAGACAAAAAAAGACAGAGAGAGAGACAGAGAGCGATATAGATAGAGAAAAAGAAAGACAGAGAGAGACACAGAGAGACAGAGAGAGACAGAGAGAGACAGAGAGATACAGAGAGAGAGACAAAGAGAGACAGAGAGAGAGACAGAGTGAGACAGAGAGAGAGAGAGAGACTGAGAGAGACAAAGAAAGACACAGAGAGAGACATAGAGAGACAGAGAGATACATTGAGAGAGACAGAGAGAGACAGAGATAGACAGAGAGAGACAGAGAGAGACACAGAGAGAGACAGAGAGACACAGAGAGACAGAGAGAGACACAGAGAGAGACAGAGAGACACAGAGAGACACAGAGAGACACAGAGAGAGACAGAGAGAGACACAGAGAGACACAGAGAGAGACACAGAGAGACACAGAGAGACACAGAGAGACACAGAGAGACACACAGAGAGAGACAGAGAGAGACAGAGAGAGACAGAGACAGACAGAGACAGACAGAGAGAGACAGAGATAGAGACAGAGAGAGACAGAGAGAGACAGAGAGAGTCAGAGAGAGACAATGAAAGACACAGAGAGAGACAGAGAGAGACAGAGAGATACAGAGAGAGAGACAGAGAGAGACATAAAGAGTCAGAAGGACAGAGAGAGACAGAGAGAGACAGAGATAGAGACAGAGAAAGACAGAGAGAGACAGAGAAAGACAGAGAGAGACAGAGAGTGAGACAGAGAGAGACAGAGAAATACAAAGAAAGACACAGAGAGAGACAGAGCGAGACAGAGATAGAGACAGAGAAAGAAAGAGAGAGACACAGAGAGAGAGACAGAGAGAGACAGAGAGATACAGAGAGAGAGACAGAGAGAGACAGATAGAGACAGAGAGAAAGAGAGAGACAGAGAGAGTCAGAGAGAGACAGAGATAGAGACAGAGAGAGACAGAGACAGAGTGAGAAAGACAGAGAGAGACAGAGATAGAGAGAGAGACAGAGAGAGACACAGAGAGAGACAGAGAGAGACAGAGAGAGACAAAGAAAGACAGAGAGAGACATAGAGAGACAGAGAGATACATTGAGAGAGACAGAGAGACACAGAGAGACACACAGAGAGACACACAGAGAGACAAAGACAGACAGAGAGAGACAGAGAGAGACCGAGAGAGACAGAGATAGAGACAGAGAGAGACAGAGAGACAGAGAGAGAGACAGAGAGAGACAGTGAGAGACAGAGTGAGACAGAGAGAGACACAGAGTGAGACAGAGATACACAGAGTGAGAAAGAGAGAGAGACATAGAGAGAGACAGAGAGAGAGACAGAGAGAGAGACAGAGAGAGACAGAGAGAGACAGAGTGAGACAGAGAGAGAAACAGAGAGAGACAGAGAGAGACAAAGAAAAACACAGAGAGACAGAGAGAGACAGAGAGAGACAGAGAGAGAGACAGAGAGAGACAAAGAAAAACACAGAGAGACAGAGAGAGAGACAGAGAGAGAGACACAGGGAGACAGAGACAGACAGAGAGAGACAGAGAGAGACAGAGAGAGACAGAGATAGAGACAGAGAGAGACAGAGAGAGACAGAGAGAGAGACACAGAGAGACAGAGAGAGACAGAGAGAGACAAACAAAGACACAGAGAGACAGAGAGAGACAGAGAGAAACAGAGAGAGACAGAGAAGACAGAAAGATACAGAAGGACAGAGAGAGACAGAGAGAGACAGAGCGACAGAGATAGAGACAGAGAGAGACAGAGAGTGAGACAGAGAGAGACAGAGACAGAGTGAGAAATACAGAGAGAGACAGATTTAGAGAGAGAGACAGAGAGAGACAGAGAAAGAGACAGAGACACAGACAGTGAGAGAGACAGAGAGAGACAGAGTGAGACACAGAGAGAGAGAGAGACAGAGAGAGACAAAGAAAGACACAGAGAGAGACATACAGAGACAGAGAGATACATTAAGAGAGACATAGAGAGACAGAGAGACAGAGATAGAGACAGAGAGAGACAGAGAGACAGAGAGATAGACAGAGAGAGACAGAGAGAGACAATGAAAGACATAGAGAGAGACAGAGAGACACAGAGAGAGAGACAGAGAGAGACAGAAAGAGTCAGAAGGACAGAGAGAGACAGAGAGAGATAGAGATAGAGACAGAGAAAGACAGAGAGAGACACAGAGACAGAGACAGAGAGAGAGACAGAGAGAGACAGAGTGAGACACAGAAAGAGAGAGACAGAGAGAGACAAAGAAAGACACAGAGAGAGACATAGAGAGACAGAGAGATACATTGAGAGAGACAGAGAGTGAGACAGAGAGAGACAGAGAGAGAGACACCGAAAGACAGAGAGAGACAGAGAGAGACAATGAAAGACACAGAGAGATATTAAGAGAGACAGAGAGAGACAGAGAGAGACAGAGAGAGACAGAGATAGACAAAAAAAGACACAGAGAGAGACAGAGAGAGACAGAGAGAAAGAGAGAGACAGAGAGAGTCAGAGAGAGACAGAGATAGAGACAGAGAGAGACAGAGAGAGGGACAGAGAGAGACAGAGACAGAGTGAGAAATACAGAGAGAGACAGAGTTAGAGAGAGAGACAGAGAGAGACAGAGAGAGAGACAGAGACAGAGACAGAGAGAGAGACTGAGAGAGACAGAGTGAGACACAGAAAGAGAGAGACAGAGAGAGACAAAGAAAGACACAGAGAGAGACATAGAGAGACAGAGAGATACATTGAGAGAGACATAGAGAGACAGAGAGAGACAGAGATAGAGACAGAGAGACACAGAGAGAGACAGAGATAGACATAGACAGACAGAGACAGACAGAGAGAGACAGAGAGAGACAGAGATAGAGACAGAGAGAGACAGAGAGTGAGACAGAGAGAGACAGAGAGAGAGACACCGAAAGACAGAGAGAGACAGAGAGAGACAATGAAAGACACAGAGAGAGACTAAGAGAGACAGAGAGAGACAGAGAGAGACAGAGAGAGACAGAGAGAGACAAAAAAAGACACAGAGAGAGACAGAGAGCGATATAGATAGAGAAAAAGAAAGACAGAGAGAGACACAGAGAGAGAGACAGAGAGAGACAGAGAGAAACAGAGAGATACAGAGAGAGAGACAAAGAGAGACAGAGAGAGAGACAGAGTGAGACAGAGAGAGAGAGAGAGACTGAGAGAGACAAAGAAAGACACAGAGAGAGACATAGAGAGACAGAGAGATACATTGAGAGAGACAGAGAGAGACAGAGATAGACAGAGAGAGACACAGAGAGACACAGAGAGAGACAGAGAGACACAGAGAGACACAGAGAGAGACAGAGAGAGAGACACAGAGAGACACAGAGAGAGACACAGAGAGACACAGAGAGACACAGAGAGATACAGAGAGAGAGACAAAGAGAGACAGAGAGAGACAGAGAGAAAGAGAGAGACAGAGAGAGTCAGAGAGAGACAGAGATAGAGACAGAGAGAGACAGAGAGAGGGACAGAGAGAGACAGAGACAGAGTGAGAAATACAGAGAGAGACAGATTTAGAGAGAGAGACAGAGAGAGACAGAGAGAGAGACAGAGACAGAGACAGAGAGTGAGACAGAGAGAGACAGAGTGAGACACAGAGAGAGAGAGAGACAGAGAGAGATAAAGAAAGACACAGAGAGAGACATAGAGAGACAGAGAGATACATTAAGAGAGACATAGAGAGACAGAGAGAGACAGAGAGAGACAGAGATAGAGACAGAGAGAGACAGAGAGACAGAGAGAGACAGAGAGATAGACAGAGAGAGACAGAGAGAGACAATGAAAGACATAGAGAGAGACAGAGAGACACAGAGAGACACAGAGAGAGAGACAGAGAGAGACAGAAAGAGTCAGAAGGACAGAGAGAGACAGAGAGAGATAGAGATAGAGACAGAGAAAGACAGAGAGAGACACAGAGAGAAACAGAGAAAGACAGAGAGTGAGACAGAGACAGACAGAGAGAGACAAAGGAAGACCCAGAGAAAGACAGAGAGAGACAGAGATAGAGACAGAGAAAGACAGAGAGAGACACAGAGAGAGAGAGACAGAGAGCGACAGAGAGAGACAGAGATTTAAAGAGAGAGAGACAGAGAGAAAGAGAGAGACAGAGAGAGTCAGAGAGAGACAAAGATAGAGACAGAGAGAGACAGAGAGAGGGACAGAGAGAGACAGAGACAGAGTGAGAAAGACAGAGAGAGACAGAGATAGAGAGAGAGAGACAGAGAGAGACACAGAGAGAGACAGAGAGAGACAGAGAAAGACACAGAGAGAGACATAGTGAGACAGAGAGATACATTGAGAGAGACAGAGAGAGACAGAGAGAGACAGAGACACAGAGAGAGACAGAGAGACAGAGAGAGAGACAGAGAGATACAGAGATAGAGACAGAAGGGACAGAGAGAGACAGAGAGAGACCGACAGAGTGACAGATGGAGACAGAGAGAGACAGAGACAGATAGAGTTAGACAGAGAGAGACAGAGATAGACAATGAAAGACACAGAGAGAGACTAAGAGAGAAAGAGAGAGACAGAGAGAGACAGAGAGAGACAGAGAGAGACAGAGAGATACATTGAGAGAGACATAGAGAGACAGAGAGAGACAGAGATAGAGACAGAGAGAGACAGAGAGAGACACAGAGAGACACAGAGAGAGACAGAGATAGACATAGACAGACAGAGACAGACAGAGAGAGACAGAGAGAGACAGAGATAGAGACAGAGAGAGACAGAGAGTGAGACAGAGAGAGACAGAGAGAGAGACACCGAAAGACAGAGAGAGACAGAGAGAGACAATGAAAGACACAGAGAGAGACTAAGAGAGACAGAGAGAGACAGAGAGAGACAGAGAGAGACAGAGAGAGACAAAAAAAGACACAGAGAGAGACAGAGAGAGACAGAGAGAAAGAAAGAGACAGAGAGAGTCAGAGAGAGACAGAGATAGAGACAGAGAGAGACAGAGAGAGGGACAGAGAGAGACAGAGACAGAGTGAGAAATACAGAGAGAGACAGAGTTAGAGAGAGAGACAGAGAGAGACAGAGAGAGAGACAGAGACAGAGACAGAGAGAGAGACAGAGAGAGACAGAGTGAGACACAGAAAGAGAGAGACAGAGAGAGACAAAGAAAGACACAGAGAGAGACATAGAGAGACAGAGAGATACATTGAGAGAGACATAGAGAGACAGAGAGAGACAGAGATAGAGACAGAGAGACACAGAGAGAGACAGAGATAGACATAGACAGACAGAGACAGACAGAGAGAGACAGAGAGAGACAGAGATAGAGACAGAGAGAGACAGAGAGTGAGACAGAGAGAGACAGAGAGAGAGACACCGAAAGACAGAGAGAGACAGAGAGAGACAATGAAAGACACAGAGAGAGACTAAGAGAGACAGAGAGAGACAGAGAGAGACAGAGAGAGACAGAGAGAGACAAAAAAAGACACAGAGAGAGACAGAGAGAGACAGAGAGAAAGAGAGAGACAGAGAGAGTCAGAGAGAGACAGAGATAGAGACAGAGAGAGACAGAGAGAGGGACAGAGAGAGACAGAGACAGAGTGAGAAATACCGAGAGAGACAGAGTTAGAGAGAGAGACAGAGAGAGACAGAGAGAGAGACAGAGACAGAGACAGAGAGAGAGACAGAGAGAGACAGAGTGAGACACTGAAAGAGAGAGACAGAGAGAGACAAAGAAAGACACAGAGAGAGACATAGAGAGACAGAGAGATACATTGAGAGAGACATAGAGAGACAGAGAGAGACAGAGATAGAGACAGAGAGACACAGAGAGAGACAGAGATAGACATAGACAGACAGAGACAGACAGAGAGAGACAGAGAGAGACAGAGATAGAGACAGAGAGAGACAGAGAGTGAGACAGAGAGAGACAGAGAGAGAGACACCGAAAGACAGAGAGAGACAAAGAGAGACAATGAAAGACACAGAGAGAGACTAAGAGAGACAGAGAGAGACAGAGAGAGACAGAGAGAGACAGAGACAAAAAAAGACACAGAGAGAGACAGAGAGCGATATAGATAGAGAAAAAGAAAGACAGAGAGAGACACAGAGAGAGAGACAGAGAGAGACAGAGAGAGACAGAGAGATACAGAGAGAGAGACAAAGAGATACAGAGAGAGAGACAGAGTGAGACAGAGAGAGAGAGAGAGACTGAGAGAGACAAAGAAAGACACAGAGAGAGACATAGAGAGACAGAGAGATACATTGAGAGAGACAGAGAGAGACAGAGATAGACAGAGAGAGACAGAGAGAGACACAGAGAGAGACAGAGAGACACAGAGAGACACAGAGAGAGACAGAGAGAGACACAGAGAGACACAGAGAGAGACACAGAGAGACACAGAGAGACACAGAGAGATACAGAGAGAGAGACAAAGAGAGACAGAGAGAGACAGAGAGAAAGAGATAGACAGAGAGAGTCAGAGAGAGACAGAGAGAGAGACAGAGAGAGACAGAGAGAGGGACAGAGAGAGACAGAGACAGAGTGAGAAATACAGAGAGAGACAGATTTAGAGAGAGAGACAGAGAGAGACAGAGAGAGAGACAGAGACAGAGACAGAGAGTGAGACAGAGAGAGACAGAGTGAGACACAGAGAGAGAGAGAGACAGAGAGAGACAAAGAAAGACACAGAGAGAGACATAGAGAGACAGAGAGATACATTAAGAGAGACCTAGAGAGACAGAGAGAGACAGAGAGAGACAGAGAGAGACAGAGATAGACAAAAAAAGACACAGAGAGAGACAGAGAGAGACAGAGAGAAAGAGAGAGACAGAGAGAGTCAGAGAGAGACAGAGATAGAGACAGAGAGAGACAGAGAGAGGGACAGAGAGAGACAGAGACAGAGTGAGAAATACAGAGAGAGACAGAGTTAGAGAGAGAGACAGAGAGAGACAGAGAGAGAGACAGAGACAGAGACAGAGAGAGAGACTGAGAGAGACAGAGTGAGACACAGAAAGAGAGAGACAGAGAGAGACAAAGAAAGACACAGAGAGAGACATAGAGAGACAGAGAGATACATTGAGAGAGACATAGAGAGACAGAGAGAGACAGAGATAGAGACAGAGAGACACAGAGAGAGACAGAGATAGACATAGACAGACAGAGACAGACAGAGAGAGACAGAGAGAGACAGAGATAGAGACAGAGAGAGACAGAGAGTGAGACAGAGAGAGACAGAGAGAGAGACACTGAAAGACAGAGAGAGACAGAGAGAGACAATGAAAGACACAGAGAGAGACTAAGAGAGACAGAGAGAGACAGAGAGAGACAGAGAGAGACAGAGAGAGACAAAAAAAGACACAGAGAGAGACAGAGAGCGATATAGATAGAGAAAAAGAAAGACAGAGAGAGACACAGAGAGAGAGACAGAGAGAGACAGAGAGAAACAGAGAGATACAGAGAGAGAGACAAAGAGAGACAGAGAGAGAGACAGAGTGAGACAGAGAGAGAGAGAGAGACTGAGAGAGACAAAGAAAGACACAGAGAGAGACATAGAGAGACAGAGAGATACATTGAGAGAGACAGAGAGAGACAGAGATAGACAGAGAGAGACACAGAGAGACACAGAGAGAGACAGAGAGACACAGAGAGACACAGAGAGAGACAGAGAGAGAGACACAGAGAGACACAGAGAGAGACACAGAGAGACACAGAGAGACACAGAGAGATACAGAGAGAGAGACAAAGAGAGACAGAGAGAGACAGAGAGAAAGAGAGAGACAGAGAGAGTCAGAGAGAGACAGAGATAGAGACAGAGAGAGACAGAGAGAGGGACAGAGAGAGACAGAGACAGAGTGAGAAATACAGAGAGAGACAGATTTTGAGAGAGAGACAGAGAGAGACAGAGAGAGAGACAGAGACAGAGACAGAGAGTGAGACAGAGAGAGACAGAGTGAGACACAGAGAGAGAGAGAGACAGAGAGAGATAAAGAAAGACACAGAGAGAGACATAGAGAGACAGAGAGATACATTAAGAGAGACATAGAGAGACAGAGAGAGACAGAGAGAGACAGAGATAGAGACAGAGAGAGACAGAGAGACAGAGAGAGACAGAGAGATAGACAGAGAGAGACAGAGAGAGACAATGAAAGACATAGAGAGAGACAGAGAGACACAGAGAGACACAGAGAGAGAGACAGAGAGAGACAGAAAGAGTCAGAAGGACAGAGAGAGACAGAGAGAGATAGAGATAGAGACAGAGAAAGACAGAGAGAGACACAGAGAGAAACAGAGAAAGACAGAGAGTGAGACAGAGACAGACAGAGAGAGACAAAGGAAGACCCAGAGAAAGACAGAGAGAGACAGAGATAGAGACAGAGAAAGACAGAGAGAGACACAGAGAGAGAGAGACAGAGAGCGACAGAGAGAGACAGAGATTTAAAGAGAGAGAGACAGAGAGAAAGAGAGAGACAGAGAGAGTCAGAGAGAGACAGAGATAGAGA
This sequence comes from Mus caroli, assembly GCF_978045245.1. Classification (NCBI taxonomy): domain Eukaryota; kingdom Metazoa; phylum Chordata; class Mammalia; order Rodentia; family Muridae; genus Mus; species Mus caroli. The sequence continues at coordinate 938,300 of NW_028227303.1, read as the reverse complement.
CAGAGAGAGACAGAGAGAGGGACAGAGAGAGACAGAGACAGAGTGAGAAAGACAGAGAGAGACAGAGATAGAGAGAGAGAGACAGAGAGAGACACAGAGAGAGACAGAGAGAGACAGAGAAAGACACAGAGAGAGACATAGTGAGACAGAGAGATACATTGAGAGAGACAGAGAGAGACAGAGAGAGACAGAGACACAGAGAGAGACAGAGAGACAGAGAGAGAGACAGAGAGATACAGAGATAGAGACAGAAGGGACAGAGAGAGACAGAGAGAGACCGACAGAGTGACAGATGGAGACAGAGAGAGACAGAGACAGATAGAGTTAGACAGAGAGAGACAGAGATAGACAATGAAAGACACAGAGAGAGACTAAGAGAGAAAGAGAGAGACAGAGAGAGACAGAGAGAGACAGAGAGAGACAGAGAGATACATTGAGAGAGACATAGAGAGACAGAGAGAGACAGAGATAGAGACAGAGAGAGACAGAGAGAGACACAGAGAGACACAGAGAGAGACAGAGATAGACATAGACAGACAGAGACAGACAGAGAGAGACAGAGAGAGACAGAGATAGAGACAGAGAGAGACAGAGAGTGAGACAGAGAGAGACAGAGAGAGAGACACCGAAAGACAGAGAGAGACAGAGAGAGACAATGAAAGACACAGAGAGAGACTAAGAGAGACAGAGAGAGACAGAGAGAGACAGAGAGAGACAGAGAGAGACAAAAAAAGACACAGAGAGAGACAGAGAGAGACAGAGAGAAAGAAAGAGACAGAGAGAGTCAGAGAGAGACAGAGATAGAGACAGAGAGAGACAGAGAGAGGGACAGAGAGAGACAGAGACAGAGTGAGAAATACAGAGAGAGACAGAGTTAGAGAGAGAGACAGAGAGAGACAGAGAGAGAGACAGAGACAGAGACAGAGAGAGAGACAGAGAGAGACAGAGTGAGACACAGAAAGAGAGAGACAGAGAGAGACAAAGAAAGACACAGAGAGAGACATAGAGAGACAGAGAGATACATTGAGAGAGACATAGAGAGACAGAGAGAGACAGAGATAGAGACAGAGAGACACAGAGAGAGACAGAGATAGACATAGACAGACAGAGACAGACAGAGAGAGACAGAGAGAGACAGAGATAGAGACAGAGAGAGACAGAGAGTGAGACAGAGAGAGACAGAGAGAGAGACACCGAAAGACAGAGAGAGACAGAGAGAGACAATGAAAGACACAGAGAGAGACTAAGAGAGACAGAGAGAGACAGAGAGAGACAGAGAGAGACAGAGAGAGACAGAGAGAGACAAAAAAAGACACAGAGAGAGACAGAGAGCGATATAGATAGAGAAAAAGAAAGACAGAGAGAGACACAGAGAGAGAGACAGAGAGAGACAGAGAGAAACAGAGAGATACAGAGAGAGAGACAAAGAGAGACAGAGAGAGAGACAGAGTGAGACAGAGAGAGAGAGAGAGACTGAGAGAGACAAAGAAAGACACAGAGAGAGACATAGAGAGACAGAGAGATACATTGAGAGAGACAGAGAGAGACAGAGATAGACAGAGAGAGACACAGAGAGACACAGAGAGAGACAGAGAGACACAGAGAGACACAGAGAGAGACAGAGAGAGAGACACAGAGAGACACAGAGAGAGACACAGAGAGACACAGAGAGACACAGAGAGATACAGAGAGAGAGACAAAGAGAGACAGAGAGAGACAGAGAGAAAGAGAGAGACAGAGAGAGTCAGAGAGAGACAGAGATAGAGACAGAGAGAGACAGAGAGAGGGACAGAGAGAGACAGAGACAGAGTGAGAAATACAGAGAGAGACAGATTTTGAGAGAGAGACAGAGAGAGACAGAGAGAGAGACAGAGACAGAGACAGAGAGTGAGACAGAGAGAGACAGAGTGAGACACAGAGAGAGAGAGAGACAGAGAGAGATAAAGAAAGACACAGAGAGAGACATAGAGAGACAGAGAGATACATTAAGAGAGACATAGAGAGACAGAGAGAGACAGAGAGAGACAGAGATAGAGACAGAGAGAGACAGAGAGACAGAGAGAGACAGAGAGATAGACAGAGAGAGACAGAGAGAGACAATGAAAGACATAGAGAGAGACAGAGAGACACAGAGAGACACAGAGAGAGAGACAGAGAGAGACAGAAAGAGTCAGAAGGACAGAGAGAGACAGAGAGAGATAGAGATAGAGACAGAGAAAGACAGAGAGAGACACAGAGAGAAACAGAGAAAGACAGAGAGTGAGACAGAGACAGACAGAGAGAGACAAAGGAAGACCCAGAGAAAGACAGAGAGAGACAGAGATAGAGACAGAGAAAGACAGAGAGAGACACAGAGAGAGAGAGACAGAGAGCGACAGAGAGAGACAGAGATTTAAAGAGAGAGAGACAGAGAGAAAGAGAGAGACAGAGAGAGTCAGAGAGAGACAGAGATAGAGACAGAGAGAGACAGAGAGAGGGACAGAGAGAGACAGAGACAGAGTGAGAAAGACAGAGAGAGACAGAGATAGAGAGAGAGAGACAGAGAGAGACACAGAGAGAGACAGAGAGAGACAGAGAAAGACACAGAGAGAGACATAGTGAGACAGAGAGATACATTGAGAGAGACAGAGAGAGACAGAGAGAGACAGAGACACAGAGAGAGACAGAGAGACAGAGAGAGAGACAGAGAGATACAGAGATAGAGACAGAAGGGACAGAGAGAGACAGAGAGAGACCGACAGAGTGACAGATGGAGACAGAGAGAGACAGAGACAGATAGAGTTAGACAGAGAGAGACAGAGATAGACAATGAAAGACACAGAGAGAGACTAAGAGAGAAAGAGAGAGACAGAGAGAGACAGAGAGAGACAGAGAGAGACAGAGAGATACATTGAGAGAGACATAGAGAGACAGAGAGAGACAGAGATAGAGACAGAGAGAGACAGAGAGAGACACAGAGAGACACAGAGAGAGACAGAGATAGACATAGACAGACAGAGACAGACAGAGAGAGACAGAGAGAGACAGAGATAGAGACAGAGAGAGACAGAGAGTGAGACAGAGAGAGACAGAGAGAGAGACACCGAAAGACAGAGAGAGACAGAGAGAGACAATGAAAGACACAGAGAGAGACTAAGAGAGACAGAGAGAGACAGAGAGAGACAGAGAGAGACAGAGAGAGACAAAAAAAGACACAGAGAGAGACAGAGAGAGACAGAGAGAAAGAAAGAGACAGAGAGAGTCAGAGAGAGACAGAGATAGAGACAGAGAGAGACAGAGAGAGGGACAGAGAGAGACAGAGACAGAGTGAGAAATACAGAGAGAGACAGAGTTAGAGAGAGAGACAGAGAGAGACAGAGAGAGAGACAGAGACAGAGACAGAGAGAGAGACAGAGAGAGACAGAGTGAGACACAGAAAGAGAGAGACAGAGAGAGACAAAGAAAGACACAGAGAGAGACATAGAGAGACAGAGAGATACATTGAGAGAGACATAGAGAGACAGAGAGAGACAGAGATAGAGACAGAGAGACACAGAGAGAGACAGAGATAGACATAGACAGACAGAGACAGACAGAGAGAGACAGAGAGAGACAGAGATAGAGACAGAGAGAGACAGAGAGTGAGACAGAGAGAGACAGAGAGAGAGACACCGAAAGACAGAGAGAGACAGAGAGAGACAATGAAAGACACAGAGAGAGACTAAGAGAGACAGAGAGAGACAGAGAGAGACAGAGAGAGACAGAGAGAGACAGAGAGAGACAAAAAAAGACACAGAGAGAGACAGAGAGAGACAGAGAGAAAGAGAGAGACAGAGAGAGTCAGAGAGAGACAGAGATAGAGACAGAGAGAGACAGAGAGAGGGACAGAGAGAGACAGAGACAGAGTGAGAAATACCGAGAGAGACAGAGTTAGAGAGAGAGACAGAGAGAGACAGAGAGAGAGACAGAGACAGAGACAGAGAGAGAGACAGAGAGAGACAGAGTGAGACACTGAAAGAGAGAGACAGAGAGAGACAAAGAAAGACACAGAGAGAGACATAGAGAGACAGAGAGATACATTGAGAGAGACATAGAGAGACAGAGAGAGACAGAGATAGAGACAGAGAGACACAGAGAGAGACAGAGATAGACATAGACAGACAGAGACAGACAGAGAGAGACAGAGAGAGACAGAGATAGAGACAGAGAGAGACAGAGAGTGAGACAGAGAGAGACAGAGAGAGAGACACCGAAAGACAGAGAGAGACAAAGAGAGACAATGAAAGACACAGAGAGAGACTAAGAGAGACAGAGAGAGACAGAGAGAGACAGAGAGAGACAGAGACAAAAAAAGACACAGAGAGAGACAGAGAGCGATATAGATAGAGAAAAAGAAAGACAGAGAGAGACACAGAGAGAGAGACAGAGAGAGACAGAGAGAGACAGAGAGATACAGAGAGAGAGACAAAGAGATACAGAGAGAGAGACAGAGTGAGACAGAGAGAGAGAGAGAGACTGAGAGAGACAAAGAAAGACACAGAGAGAGACATAGAGAGACAGAGAGATACATTGAGAGAGACAGAGAGAGACAGAGATAGACAGAGAGAGACAGAGAGAGACACAGAGAGAGACAGAGAGACACAGAGAGACACAGAGAGAGACAGAGAGAGACACAGAGAGACACAGAGAGAGACACAGAGAGACACAGAGAGACACAGAGAGATACAGAGAGAGAGACAAAGAGAGACAGAGAGAGACAGAGAGAAAGAGATAGACAGAGAGAGTCAGAGAGAGACAGAGATAGAGACAGAGAGAGACAGAGAGAGGGACAGAGAGAGACAGAGACAGAGTGAGAAATACAGAGAGAGACAGATTTAGAGAGAGAGACAGAGAGAGACAGAGAGAGAGACAGAGACAGAGACAGAGAGTGAGACAGAGAGAGACAGAGTGAGACACAGAGAGAGAGAGAGACAGAGAGAGACAAAGAAAGACACAGAGAGAGACATAGAGAGACAGAGAGATACATTAAGAGAGACCTAGAGAGACAGAGAGAGACAGAGAGAGACAGAGAGAGACAGAGAGACAGAGAGAGACAGAGAGATAGACAGAGAGAGACAGAGAGAGACAATGAAAGACATAGAGAGAGACAGAGAGACACAGAGAGACACACAGAGAGAGACAGAGAGAGACAGAAAGAGTCAGAAGGACAGAGAGAGACAGAGAGAGATAGAGATAGAGACAGAGAAAGACAGAGAGAGACACAGAGAGAGACAGAGAAAGACAGAGAGTGAGACAGAGACAGACAGAAAGAGACAAAGGAAGACCCAGAGAAAGACAGAGAGAGACAGAGATAGAGACAGAGAAAGACAGAGAGAGACACAGAGAGAGAGAGACAGAGAGAGACAGAGAGATAAAGAGAGAGAGACAGAGAGAAAGAGAGAGACAGAGAGAGTCAGAGAGAGACAGAGATAGAGACAGAGAGAGACAGAGAGAGGGACAGAGAGAGACAGAGACAGAGTGAGAAAGACAGAGAGAGACAGAGATAGAGAGAGAGAGACAGAGAGAGACACAGAGAGAGACAGAAAGAGACAGAGAGAGACAAAGAAAGACACAGAGAGAGACATAGTGAGACAGAGAGATACATTGAGAGAGACAGAGAGAGACAGAGAGAGACAGAGACACAGAGAGAGACAGAGAGACAGAGAGAGAGACAGAGAGATACAGAGATAGAGACAGAAGGGACAGAGAGAGACAGAGAGAGACCGACAGAGTGACAGATGGAGACAGAGAGAGACAGAGACAGATAGAGTTAGACAGAGAGAGACAGAGAGAGAGAGAGATAGAGAGAGTGACAGAGAGAGACAGAGAGAGACAGAGATAGAGACAGAGAGATACAGAGTGAGGGACAGAGAGAGACAGAGAGAGACAGATAGAGACAGAGAGACAGATAGAGACAGAGAGAAACAGAGAGAGACAGAGTGACAGAGAGAGACAGAGAGAGACAGAGACAGAGAAAGAGAGAGAGACAGAGAGAGACAGAGAGAGTCAGATAGACAGAGAGAGACAGAGAGAGACAGTGAGAGACAGAGAGAGACAGAGTGACAGAGAGAGACAGAGAGAGACAGAGATAGAGACAGAGAGAGACAGAGAGAGGGAAAGAGAGAGACAGAGAGAGACAGAGAGAGACACAGAGAGAGACAGATAGAGACAGAGAGAAACAGAGAGAGACAGAGATAGAGAAAGAGAGAGACAAAGAGAGACATAGAGAGAGAGACAGAGAGAGACAGAGAGAGACAGAGCGAGACAAAGAAAGACACAGAGAAAGACAGAGACAGAGAGATACAGAGATAGAGACAGAGAGTGACAGATAGATAGAGAGAGACAGAGAGAGACAGAGTTACAGAGAGAGACAGAGAGAGACAGAGATAGAGACAGAGAGAGACAGAGAGAGGGAAAGAGAGAGACAGAGAGAGAGAAGGAGAGAGACAGAGAGAGACAGAGAGAGAGACAGAGACAGAAAGAGTCAGAAGGACAGAGAGAGACAGAGATAGAGACAGAGAGAGACAGAGAGAAAGAGAGAGACAGAGAGAGTCAGAGAGAGACAGAGACAGAGTGAGAAAGACAGAGAGAGACAGAGATAGAGAGAGAGACAGAGAGAGACACACAGAGAGACAGAGAGATACAGAGAGAGACAAAGAAAGACACAGAGAGAGACATAGAGAGAGAGATACATTGAGAGAGACAGAGAGAGACAGAGAGAGACAGAGAGAGAGATAGAGAGAGACAGAGAGAGACAGAGAGAGACAGAGAGACAGAGAGAGACAAAGAAAGACACAGAGAGAGACAGAGAGAGACAGAGAGACAGAGAGAGACAGAGAGAGACAGATAGACAGAGAGAGACAGAGAGAGACAGAGAGAGACAGAGTGACAGAGAGAGACATAGAGAGAAAGAGATAGAGACAGAGAGAAGGAAAGAAAGAGACACACAGAGAGATAGAGACAGAGAGAAACAGAGAGAGACAGAGATAGAGAAAGAGAGAGACAGAGAGAGACATAGAGAGAGTTACAGAGAGAGACAGAGAGAGACAAAGAAAGACACAGAGAGAGACAAAGAGAGACAGAGAGATACAGAGAGAGAGAAAGAGAGAGACAGAGAGAGACATAAAGAGAGAGACAGAGAGAGACAGGGAGAGACAGAGAGAGACAAAGAAAGACACAGAGAGAGACAGAGAGGGACAGAGAGAGACAGAGAGAAGCAGAGTGTCAGAGAGAGACAGAGAGAGACAGAGATAGAGACAGAGAGAGACAGAGAGAGGGAAAGAGAGAGACAGAGAGAGAGAGAGACAGAGAGAGACAGAGAGAGAGACAGATAGAGACAGAGAGAAATAGAGAGAGACAGAGATAGAGAAAGAGAGAGACAGAGAGAGACATAGAGAGAGAGACAGAGAGAGACTTTCCACTTTTTCAGGTTTTCTTGCCATATTCCGGTTCCTTCAGTGTGAGTTTTTAATTTTCTAATTCTTTCAGGGTTTTTTGCCATATTCTGGGTCCTACAGCGTGTATTTTTAATTTTCCAAGTTTTTCAGGGTTACTCAGCATATTTTCGGTCCTACAGTGTGATTTTTTTCATTTTCCACCTTTTTCAGGTTTTCTTGCCAATTTCGGGGTACTTCAGTGTGAGTTTTTAATATTCCACTTTTTACAGGGTTAATCGCCATATTCTGCGTCCTACAGTGTGATTTTTAAATTTTCCACGATTCTCAGGGTTTCTCGCCATATTCAGGTCCTACAGTTTGATTTTTTAATTTTAAACGTTTTTAAGTTTTTTTCGTCATGTTCTGGGTCCTACAGTTTGATATTCTCATTATCCAACTTTTTCAGATTTTCTCAGCATATTCTGGGTCCTACATTGTGAATTTTTAATTTTCCACGTTTTTCAAGGTTTCTTGCCATATTCTGGTCCTATAGTGTGATTTTCTCATTTTCCTCCTTTTTCAGTGTTTCTCGCCATATTCTGGGTCCTACAGTGTGAATATTTAATTTTTCATATTTTTCATGTTTTCTTGCCATATTCTGGGTCCTTCAGTTTGTGTTTTTAATTTTCCTCGTTTTTCAGGTTTTCTCACCATATTCCCGGACCTTCAGTGTGAATTTTTAATTTTCCATGTTTTTCAGGTTTTTTCGTCATATTCTGGGTCCTAGAGTGTGATTTTCTCATTTCCACGTTTTTTAGGATTTCTCCCCATAATCGGGGTCCTTCAGTGTGAGTTTTTGATTTCCTACTTTTTCAGGGTTTCTCAATATATTCTGGTTCCTACAGCGTGTATTTTATTTTTCCAAGTTTTTCAAGGGTTTCTAGGCATATTCTGGGTCCTACAGTGTGAACATTTAATTTTCCATGATTATCAGGGTTTCTCAGAATATTCTGGTTCCTGCAGTGTGATTTTCTCATTTTTCACCTTTTTCAAGTTTTTTCGCTATTCTGGGTTCTACATGTGATTTTCTCATTTTCCACCTTTTTCAGGTTTTCTCGCTATATTCCGGGTCCTTCAGTGTGAATTTTTAATTTTCCACGTTTTTCAGGGTTTCTCGGCATATTCTGTTTCCTGCAGTGTGATTTTCTCATTTTCCAAGTTTTTCAGGTTTTTTCGTAATTCTGGGTCTTACAGTGTGATTTTCTCATTTTTCACCTTTTGCAGGGTTTCTTGCCATATTCTGGGTCCAATAGAGTGTATTTTTAATTTTCCACGTTTTTCCGGTTTCTCACCATATTCTGGGTCCAACAGCGCGTATTTTTAATTTTCCACGTTTTTCAGGGTTTCTCGGCATATTCTGGGTCCTAAAGTGTGATTTTCTCATTTTCGAAGTTTTTCAAGTTTTTTCGCAATTCTGGGTCCTACAGTCATTTATTCTCATTTTCCACCTTTTTCAGGTTTTCTCGCCATATTCGGGGTCTTTCAGTGTGAATTTTTAGTTTTTTACTTTTTTCAGGTTTTCTTGCCATATTCTGGGTCATTCAGTGTGAGTTTTTAATTTTACACGTTTTTCAGGTTTTTTCGTCATATTCTGGGTACTACAGTGTGATTTTTCTCATTTTCTCATTTTTCAGGTTTTCTTGCCATATTCCAGGTTCTTCAGGGTGAATTTTTAATTTTCCATGTTTTTCAGTATTTCTCGCCATATTCTGGGTAATACAGTGTGAATTTTTAATTTTCCACTTTTTTCATGGTTTCTCGCCATATTCTGTGTCCGACAGTGTGAATTTTTAATTTTCATGTTTTTCAGGGTTACTCAGCATATTCTAGGTCCTGCAGTATGATTTTCTCATTTTCCACGTTTTATAAATTTTTTCGTAATTCTGGGTCCTACAGTGTGATTTTCTCATTTTCTACGTTTTTCATGTTTTTTCGCAATTCTGTGTCCTACAGTGTGATTATTCTCTATTTCCACCTTTTTCAGGTATTCTTGCCATATTCAGGGTCCTTCCGTGTAAGTTTTTAATTTTCTACTTTTTTCAGGGTTTCCTGTCATAATCTGGCTCCTTCAAAGCATATTTTTATTTTTCCTCGTTTTTCTGGGTTTCTCAGCATATTCTGGGTCCTACAGTGTATTTTTCTCATTTTTAAACATTTTCAGATTTTCTCACCATATTCGGGGTCCTACAGTGTGAATTTTTAATTTTAATCGTTTTTAAGTTTTTTTCATCATATTCTGGGTCCTACAGTTGATTTTGTCATTAACCACCTTTTTCATGTTTTCTCACCATATTCGTGGTCCTTCAGTGTGAGTTTTTAGTTTTTTAGTTTTTTCATGGTTTGTTGCCATATTCAGGGTCCTACAGCGTGTATGTTTAATTTTGCACATTTTTCAGGGTTTCTCGGCATATTCTGGGTCCTACAGTGTGATTTTCTCATTTTCGACGTTTTTCAATTTTTTTTCGCAATTCTGGGTCCTATAGTGTGATTTTCTCATTTTCCACCTTTTTCAGGTTTTCTCGACATATTCAGGGTCCTTCAGTGTGAGATTTAAATTTTTTACTTTTTTCAGTGTTTCTCGCCATATTCTGCATCCTACAGTGTGAATTTTAAATTTTTCACGTTTTTCAGGTTTTCTTGCCATGTTCTGTGTCCTACAGTATGAATTTTTAATTTTAAACCTTTTTAAGTTTTTTTCGTCATATTCTGGGTCCTTCAGTGTGATTTTCTCATTTTCCAACTTTTTCAGGTCTTCTCGGCATATTCTGAGTCCTACAGTGTGAATTTTCGATTTTCCACGTTTTTCAAGTTTTCTTGCCATATTCTGTTCCTAGAGTGTGAATTTTTAATTTTCCACTTTTTTGAGTGTTTCTCTCCCTATCCTGGGTTCTACTTTGTGAATATTTAATTTTCCATGTTTTTCAGGTTTTCTCGCCATATTCTGGGTCCTTCAGTGTGAGTTTCTAATTTTCCTCGTTTTTCAGGTTTTCTCGCCATATTCAAGGTCATACAGTGTGATTTTCTCATTTCCACGTTTTTCTTATTTTCTTGCCATATTCCAGGTTCTTCAGTGTGAATTTTTAATTTTCCACGTTTTTCAAGGTTTCTTGCCATATTCTGGTCCTTTAGAGTGAATTTTTAATTTTCAAGATTTTACAGTTTCTCAAAATATTCTGTGTCCTCCAGTGTGAATATTTAATTTTCTAGGTTTTACAGGTTTTCTTGCCATATTCTGGGTCCTTCAGTGTGAGATTTTAATTTTCCTCATTTTTCAGTTTTGCTCGCTATATCCGGGTCCTTGAGTGTGAATTTTTATTTTTCCACATTTTTCAGGTTTCTTCGTCATAATCTGGTTCTACAGTGTGATTTTTTCATTTCCATGTTTTTCAGGTTTTCTCGCCATATTTGGGGTCCTTCAGTGTGAGTTTTTTAATTTCTAGTTTTTAAGGTTTTCTTGCCATATTCTGGGTACTACAGTGTGAATTTTAAATTTTCCACGTTTTTAAGTTATTTCGTCATATTCTGATTATTACAGTGTGATTTTCTCGTTTTTTTTCCTTTTTCAGTGTTTCTCGCCATATTCAGGGTCCTATAGTGTGAATATTTAATTTTCAATGTTTTTCAGGTTTTCTCAGCATATTCTGGCTCCTGCAGTGTTATTTTCTCGTTTTCAACCTTTTTCAGGTTTTCTCACAATTCTGGGTCCTACATGTGATTTTCTCATTTTCCACCTTTTTCAGGTTATCTCGCCATAATCTAGGTCCTACAGTGTGAGTTTTTAATTTTCCTCGTTTTTTCAGGTTTTCTCGCCATATTCTGATTCCTTCAGTGTGAATTTTTAATTTTCCACGTTTTCCAGGTTTTTTCATCATATTCTGGGTCCTACAGTGTGATATTCTCGTTTCCAAGTTTTTCAGGATTTCTTGCCATATTCCAGGTCCTGCAGTGTGAATTTTTAATTTTCCACGTTTTTCAGTATTTCTCCCCATATTTTGGGTAATACAGTGTGAATTTTTAATTTTCCTCGTTTTTCAGGTTTTCTCGCCAAATTCCGGGTCCTTCAGTGTGAATTTTTAATTTTCCACGATTTTCAGGGATTCTCAGCATATTCTGGGTCCTGCAGTGTGATTTTCTCATTTTCCACCTTTTTCATGTTTTCTAGCCATATCCTCGTCCATCAGTGTGAGTTTATAGTTATCTACTTTTTTCAGGGTTGCTGGCCATATTCTGGGTAATACAGTGTGAATTTTTATTGTCCAATTTTTTTCAAGGTTTCTCGCCATAATGTGGGTCTGACAGTGTGAATTTTTAATTTTCACGTTTTTCACGGTTTCTTGGCATATTTTGGGTCCTGAAGAGTGATTTTCTCATTTTCCACGTTTTTAAAGTTTTTTCGTAATTCTGGGTCCTACAGTGTGATTTTCTCATTTTCCACCTTTTTCAGGTTTTCTCGCCATATTCCGGGTCCTTCAGTGTGAGTTTTTAATTTTCTAATTCTTTCAGGGTTTCTTGCCATATTCTGGGTCCTACAGCGTGTATTTTTAATTTTCCACGTTTTTCAGGGTTACTCGGCCTATTCTGGGTCCTACAGTGTGATTTTCTCATTTTTGACATTTTTCAAGTTTTTTGTTTTGCAATTCTGGTCCTACAGTGTGATTTTCTCATTTTCCACCTTTTTCAGGTTTTCTCGCCATATTCCGGGTCCATCAGTGTGAGTTTATAGTTATCTACTTTTTTCAGGGTTGATTGCCATATTCTGGGTAATACAGTGAGAATTTTCATTGTCCAATTTTTTCATGGTTTCTCGCCATAATCTGGTTCCCCCAGCGTATATTTTTAATTTTCCACGTTTTCAGGGTTTCTCGGCCTATTCTGGGTCCTACAGTGTGATTTTCTCATTTTTGATATTTTTCAAGTTTTTTGTTTTGCAATTCTGGTCCTACAGTGTGATTTTCTCATTTTCCACCTTTTTCAGGTTTTCTCGCCATATTCCGGGTCCTTCAGTGTGAGTTTTTAATTTTCTAATTCTTTCAGGGTTTCTTGCCATATTCTGGGTCCTACAGCGTGTATTTTTAATTTTCCACGTTTTTCAGGGTTACTCGGCCTATTCTGGGTCCTACAGTGTGATTTTCTCATTTTTGACATTTTTCAAGTTTTTTGTTTCGCAATTCTGGATCCTACAGTGTGATTTTCTCATTTTCCACCTTTTTCAGGTTTTCTTGCCATTTTCGGGGTACTTCAGTGTGAGTTTTTAATATTCTACTTTTTACAGGGTTAATCGCCATATTCTGTGTCCTACAGTGTGATTTTTAAATTTTCCACGTTTCTCTGGGTTTCTCGCCATATTCTGGTCCTACAGTGTGAATTTTTAATTTTAAACGTTTTTAAGTTTTTTTTCGTCATGTTCTGTGTCCTACACTGTGAAATGCTCATTATCCAACTTTTTCAGGTTTTCTCAGCATATTCTGGGTCCTTCAGTGTGAATATTTAATTTTCCATGTTTTTCATGTTTTCTCGCCATATTCCGGGTCCTTCAGTTTGTGTTTTTAATTTTCCTCGTTTTTCAGGTTTTCTTGCCATATTCCCGGTCCTGCAGTGTGAATTTTTAATTTTCCTGGTTTTTCAGATTTTTTCGTCATATTCTTGGTCCTAGAGTGTGATTTTCTCATTTCCACGTTTTTCAGGATTTCTCCCCGTATTTGGGGTCCTTCAGTGTGAGTTTTTGATTTTCTACTTTTTCAGGGTTTCTCAATATATTCTGGTTCCTACAGCGTGTATTTTATTTTTCCACGTTTTTCAAGGGTTTCTCCGCATATTCTGGGTCCTACAGTGTTATTTTTTTTTTTTATTTTCGACGGTTTTCAAGTTTTTTCGCAATTCTGGGTCCTACAGTGTGATTTTCTCATTTTCCACCTTTTTTCAGGTTTTCTCGCCATATTTGGGGTCCTTCAGTGTGAGTTTCTAATTTCCTAGTTTTTCAAGTTTTTTCGTAATTCTAGAACCTACAGTGTGGTTTTCTCATTTTCCACCTTTTTCAGGTTTTTTTCGCCATATTTGGGGTCCTTCAGTGTGAGCTTTTAATTTTCTACATTTTTCAGGGTTTTTCGCCATATTCTGGGTCCTTCAGTGTGAATTTTTAATGTTCCTTGTTTTTCTGGTTTTCTTGCCATATTCCAGGTCCTTCAGTGTGAATTTTTACTTTTCCACGTTTTTTAGTATTTCTTGCCATATTCTGGGAAATACAGTGTGAATTTTTAATTTTCATGTATTCAGTGTTTCTAGGCATATTCTGGGTCCTCCACTGTGATTTTCTCATTTTCGACGTTTTTCAAGTTTTTTCGTTAATCACTGTGATTTCTCATTTTCCACCTTTCAGGGTTCCTCGCCATATTTTGGGTCCTTCAGTGTGAGTTTTTAATTTTCTAATTTTTTCAGGTTTTCTTGCCATATTCTGGGTCCTATTGTGTATATTTTTAATTTTCCACGTTTTTCAGGGTTTCGTGGCATATTCTTGGTTCTACACTGTGATTATCTCATTTTCCACCTTTTTCAGGTTTTCTCTCCATATTCAGCGTCCTTCAGTGGGAGTTTTTAATTTTCTACTTTTTTCAGGGTTTCTCGCCATATTCTGGGTCCTACAGTGTGATTTTCTCATTTAGGACTTTTTACAAATTTTTTCGCAATTCTGGGTCCTACAGTGTGATTATTATCATTTTTAAACTTTTTCAGGTTTTCTCGCCATATTCGGGATCCTTCAGTGTGAGGTTTTAATTTTCCTCGTTTTTCAGGTTTTCTCGACATATTCTGGGTCCTTCAGTGTGAATTTTTTATTTTCCACGTTTTTCAGGTTTTTTCGTTATATTCTGGGTCTTACAGTGTGATTTTCTCATTTCCATGTTTTTCAGGTTTTCTAGCCATATTAAACGTCCTTCAGTGTGAATTTTTAATTTTCCAGGTTTTTCAGTATTTCTTGCCATATTCTGGGTAATACAGTGTGATTTTCTCATTTTCCACTTTTTTCAGGTTTAATCGCAATATTTGGGGTCCTTCAGTGTGAGTTTTTAATTTTGTACTTTTTCAGGGTTTCTGGCCATATTCTGGGTCCTATAGTGTGTGTTTTTAATTTTCCACGTTTTTCATGGTTTCTCGGCATATTCTGGGTCCTACAGTGTGATTTTCTCATTTTCGATATTTTTCATGTTTTTTCCCAATTCTGGGTCCTACAGTGTGATTATTCTCATTTTCCACCTTTCAGGTTTTCTCGCCATATTCGGGGTCTTTCAGTGTGAATTTTTAATTTTCTACTTTTTTCAGGTTATCTCGCCATATTCTGGGTCCTTCAGTGTGAGTTTTTATTTTTTCTGGTTTTGTAGCCATATTCCGGGTCCTTCAGTGTGAATTTTTAATTTTCCATGTTTTTCAGGTGTTTTCATCATATTCTGGGTCCTACAGTGTGATTTTCTCATTTCCAAGTTTTTCAGGTTTTTGTGCCATATTCCAGGTCCTTCAGTGTAAATTTTTAATTTTCCACATTTTTCAGTGTTTCTCCCCATATTCTGGGTAACACAGTGTGAATTTTTAATTTTCCACTTTTTTCATGGTTTCTCTTCATGTTCTAGGTCTGACCTTGTGAATTTTTACTTTTCACGTTTTTCAGGGTTTTCTCGCATATACTGGGTCTTACAGTATGTTTTTCTCATTTTCCCCCCTTTTCAAGTTATTTTCGCAATTTTGGGTCCTACAGTGGGAATTTCTGTTTTTCCACTTTTTCAGGGTTTCTTGCCATATTCTATGTCCTTAAGTGGGAATTTTAAATTTTCCACTTTTTTCAGGGTTTTTCATCATATTCCAAGTCCTTCAGTGTGAGTTTTTAATTTTCCACGTTTTTCAGGGTTTCTCAACATATTTTGGGTCCTACAGTGTGAATTTTTAATTTTCTACCTTTTTCAAGATTTCTCGCCATATTCTATGTCCTTCCACGTTTTTCAGGTTTTCTGGCCATATTCCAGGTCTTTCTGAGTGAGTTGATAATTTTCCACATTTTTAAGGTTTTCTCCCTATATTCCAAATCCTTGAGTGTGAGTTATTAATTTTCCATGTTTTTCTGGTTTTGTCGCCATATTCCAGGTCTTTCAGTGTGAGTTTTTAATTATCTACTTTTTACAGGGTTTCTTGCCTTATTCTGGGTCCTACAGCGTTTATATTTAATTTTGCATGTTTTTCGGGGTTTCTCGCCATATTCTGGGACCTACAGTGTGATTTTCTCATTTTACAAGTTTTTCAAGTTTTTTTCCAATTCTGGGTCCTACAGTGTGATTTTCTCATTTCCACGTTTTTCAGGGTTTCTCAGCATTATCTGTGTTCTGCAGTGTGATTTTCTCATTTTCTACGTTTTTCACGTTTTTTTTTTTTTTTTAATTCTGGGTGCTACAGTGTGATTTTCTCATTTTCCACCTTTATCAGGTTTTCTACCAAATTTGGAGTCCTTCAGTGTGAGTATGTAATTTTCTACTTTTCTCAGGTTTTCTCGCCATATTCTGGGTTCTACAGCGTGTATTTTTAATTTTCCACGTTTTCAGGGTTTCTCCGCATATTCTCTGTCCTACAGTGTGATTTTCACATTTTCCACGTTTTTCAAGTTTTTTCATAATTCTGGGTCCTACAGTGTGATTTTCTCATTTTCCACCTTTTTCAGGTTTAATCGCCATATTTGGGGTCCTTCAGTGTGAGGTTTTAATTTTCTTCTTTTTTCAGGGTTTCTCACCATATTCTGTGTCCTACAGCGTGTATTTTTAATTTTCCACGTTTTCAGGGTTTCTCGACATATTCTGGGTCCTACAGTGTGATTTTCTCATTTCCACGTTTTCAGGTTTTGTTGACATATTCCAGGTCCTTCGGTGTGAATTTTTAATTTTCCATGTTTTTCAGTATTTCTCGCCATATTCTGTGCCCGAGAGTGTGAATTTTTAATTTTCACGTTTTTCAGGGTTTCTCGACATATTCTGGGTCCTACAGAGTTATTTTCTCATTTTCGACGTTTTTCAATTTTTTTTTTTCCAAATCTGGGTCCTACAGTGTGATTATTCTCATTTTCCACCATTTTCAGGTTTTTCCGTCATATTCTGGGTCCTACAGTGTGATGTTCTCATTTCCACGATTTTCAGTATTTCTCGCCATATTCTGTGTCCAAGAGTGTGAATTTTTAATTTTTAAGTTTTTCAGAGTTTTTCGGCATATTCTGGGTCCTGCAGTGTGATTTTCTCATTTTCCAACTTTTTCAGGTTTTCTAGCCATATTTGGGGTCCTTCAGTGTGAATTTGTAATTTTCTACTTTTTTCAGGGTTTCTCGCCATATTCTGGGTCCTACAGCGTGTATTTTTAATTTTCCACGTTTTCAGGGTTTCTCGGCATATTCTTGGTCCTACAGTGTGATTTTCTCATTTTCCACGTTTTTCAAGTTTTTTCGCAATTCTGGGTCCTTCAGTGTGAATTTTTAATTTTCTACTTTTTTCAGGTTCTCTCGCCATATTTGGGGTCCCTAAGTGTGAGGATTTAATTTTCTAATTTTTCAGGGTTTCTCGACATATTCTGTGTCCTACATCGTGTATTTTCAATTTTCCACGTTTTTCAAGTTTTTTCTTCATATTCTGCGTCCTACAGTGTGATTTTCTCATTTTCCACCTTTTTCAGGTTTTCTCGCCATATTCTGGTTCCTACAGTGTGTGTTTTGAATTTTCCTCGTTTTTCAGGTTTTCCTTCAGTGTGAATTTTTAATTTTCCACGTTTTTCAGTTTTTCTCGCCATATTATGGTTCCTACAGTGTGAATTTTTAATTTTCCACATTTTTCATGGTTTCTGGGCATATTCTGGGTCCTGCAGTGTGATTTTCTCATTTTCCACCTTTTTCAGGTTTTCTTGCCATATTCGGGGTCCTTCAGTGTGAATATTCAATTTTCTAGTTTTTTCAGGTTTTCTCTCCATATTCTGGGTCCTTCATTGTGATTTTTAAATTTTCCTTGTTTTTCAGGTTTTCTCACCATATTGTAGGTCCTTCTTGTGAATTTTTAATTTTCCACGTTTTTCAGGTTTTTTTCGTCATATTCTGGGTCCTACACTGAGATTTTCTCATTTCCACGTTTTTCAGGTTTCCCTGCCATATTCTGGGACCTTCAGTGTGAATTTTTAATTATCCACGTTTTTCAGGGTTTCTTGGCATTATCTGTGTTCTGCAGTGTGATTTTCTCATTTCCACGTTTTTCAGGTTTCCTTGCCATATTCCGGGACCTTCAGTGTGAATTTTTAATTTTCCACGTGTTTCAGTATTTCTCGCCATATTCTGGGTAATACAGTGTGAACTTTTAATTTTCAAATTTTTTCATGGTTTCTCGCCATATCCTGTGTCCGACAGTGTGAATTTTTAATTTTCACGATTTTCAGGGTTTCTTGGCATATTCTGGGTCCTGCAGAGTGATTTTCTCTTTTTCCACGTTTTTCGAGTTTTTTTTCGTAATTCTGAGTCCTACAGTGGGATTTTCTCATTTTACAACTTTTTAAGG